>NC_056726.1:203742444-203782444 GCF_019279795.1 Protopterus annectens | reverse complement strand
AGGTACTGTATGAAGAAATACATAGACACTGGAGCAGCATGCACAGTCAGATAAAAAAAGGAGATATAACACTTACATCTCTCCCCCTCCATACACAGCTGAAATAACATGTGCACATGACATGTGTACACAATCTAAACAGTCTGTCAGCAATGGCCAGACATGCACAGTCCTCTCAAATGTACAGTTCACCTCAGAATGTACAGGCTCAGGACTGATATCTATGGCCTCTTCCCTGTGACATGTCTTTGGGTCTACTACATCACTGGCATAGTCGGAGGAATGCAGGCAAGAAATAATGCTACTAAATATATCTAATTCTCATAGTGCATGACATCTGGACAAAGCATGATATCATTTGGGGACAGAGGCACAAACACAGGAGTAGATTGGATATATTGGTGTCAGACAATTGAACAGTTGCTGATGTTACTGGGTTTGTTGTAACATATCCTTTATGAGGAATATGAATGCAGTAATACCAATGGAGTTTAATATTTTCTGACGGCATTCCCTAGAGTACCTGACTGATTTTCCAAGGACAACAACTGTCTAGGAAACAGACAAAACATAGCAAGCAAACATATGGCCAGTCTGTGGACAGCATGCCAGTGGAGAGGTATGTCAGAGACATAGCACTGTCAGACGTGAAGTCACTATCTAAATGCATGTCCACACAAACCCTGTCAACCTATCAACCCACCATGTGTATAACAGCACTGATGACATAGAATCTGTTCACAATTCTGGAGATATGTCCCCCATGTTGTTGTGCTGTCTCCAGATGTCCTGTTGTGTGAAGTATTCCTGCCTACTGTCTGTGAATCTGTAGCCCATGACTTCTGTAATGTCCCTCACACAGGCAAGTAATAGAGCCAAGACCCACATGAAGGATGTCCTATCTGTTGGAGCTAGCAGCAGTGCCCAGGCCAACAGCACAAAACTATGTGGGCACCTACATAGTTGTATGGCCTTAGCAATACCTGACATCTGCAGACAGGAAGTTGACAGCAAACATGTTATGCATTAGGATGCTTGTCCTGAAGGATAGAAGTCTGAACGTGAAATGTATGCCATTACTACATGACAGCAGTCCTCAATACCATGGGCAGAAAACATAGTACTCTACATTTTATATAATAATATCATATTAATATCCAATAGGATATACATAAAAACATACAGCTGACACACCAAGAACAAGATAGTGTAGTACTCAGAGTCCCAGCTCTGCATGCAGAGGTGCATGGTTGGAGTACTACAATAAGCAATCTAATTTTATGTGGAAAAGCAGTGTCAACAGTACTAATTTCATAATACAATATGTGTGGAATCATATTCATCAACTAGTGTACTGTAGCTGGTATAACATGCAAGTGTGAATACATATAACATGAGATACTACCCATGTATAAGAAATAATAAATAAAACAACATGTAATACTACCCATGTATACCCAAGTGTCCTGTACAGTATAGTCACACCCCCTGTTACTGTAATGAGAGCACATAAAAGCATGTTATGCACATGACAGTAAATAAACTTATTAAATGATGTCATTACTCTACTATTTTATGAGACTCGAATGTGAGCAATGGTTACCAGGGCAGAGCTATGCTTAACAGGTTTACACATTGCTTAAATGTGAATGATAACTGGCCAGCAACAAAATAATCAGCTGTGCTCAGTATTGAAGCCAGGATGCTATACACCATATTCACAGCAATTTACCACTAGACCATCTTAGCTGTGTGATGTCAGGATTTTTTTACAACAAATCATGCAGTACAGTCAGTTTACAATAGGAAAGACACACTGTCCAATGAGGAATGATTATCTAGTAATATACGCATAAAAATATTTAGATATATAGAGGGATGGATAGATGTATGTGGATATATATATATATATATAGATATATACATACATGTCTCTAAATGCCCATACAAACATATGCTGCTGATAGACCACCTATAACTGGGGCAGCATGCACAGTTAGATACAAAAGGACCAATGACAATCCCTTCTGCCCCCCAGTCCAAATAATAAGTTAACGGTACACTGCTACAAAATCATGATAGGCCATACACAATGGCCAGACATATACAGTGACCTCTTAGCAAAACAACTGCAAGGAGTGAAGATAGTAAACAAAAATACAAACAGCCAGTAATTCACACACGTTCATGTTACTCTGATGTCCTTGCCAGAGCCTTCAAAGAGTAACACATTACAAGAAATATTTGCCTTAATTAGAAGATGCAATTAACACTTAATTACATTTAAATACACAGCCTCCAATTACAATCCTCATTCAACCCCTTAGGGGATAAAGTATCACATTTAAAAACATACATTAATTCTGTACATAACAATTGTTCTTTTGTGATTGCTTGATCAAACTGAGAAACAGACATTTTCCAAATCAGTACCTTGTAACCCACTACACTTAATTACATGTATATACACAGCCTCCAATTACATAACTCCCCTAGGTGATAATGTATCCCATTTAAGAATTTAAACTGATTCTGTACATAACAAGTGTTCTTTCATTACTACTATCCCATGGTGAAAATTATTAAAATGTACAGCCATAGAACTGTCTTTTTTCTCGTCAGTAATATGTCTCACATGTTCTAACAGCCTAGTTTTAAAACTCTTGTTACTCTCCACCACATAAAACATGTTATAAGGGTATCTAAGAGCATTATCCATACACTAACCTCTTAAATGTACAGAGTCCCACATGTTGTCTACCCTTTCCCCTCAGCAGGAATGATGTAACAAAATAATGGTAGACCCTATCAACCTCTTACAGTATGACATCTGTACAAAGCCTGACATAATTTGGGACAGAGGCCCAAAAACAAGGCCATACTTGAAATATTGCTGCTATACACTGAGAAAACTGCTGCTGTTACATGATTTGTTGTAACATATCATTTCTGAGGGATATAAAGTCCGAAACACAAATGTATGTTAGCATTTATTGATAGCAATCAGCAGAGTATGCTACTGATTTGCCAAAGGCAACACCTGTCTGGGGAACAGACCAAACAGCCCTAAAGTTGAGAGCTATGCAGACACATAACTTTGTCAAACTAAAACTCATGCAGAAGTATAATGCTCAAACAAACTCTGTTAAAACAAGCATTGTTCAAAACATATAATAGCAATACTCACATTCTGCCCCTAAGTCTTGAATATTCTCCAGCATTTAGTTGGCTTGTCTCCACAGGTCTTGTTCTAAGAGATATTAGCTCACACACCCCCAGGATGTCTTCTTCACAAGTAAGAAAAAGGGCCAATGCCCACATGGAGTACTCAATTGTAGGAGTGCACTAACAACAGTTATCATTACACCATCAGCTTACAGCTTCAGAAACATCACTCTATCAGACACTTAAGTCATCCTTCAAAAACACTCTTGGCATACTGTTCCTTCAGCAGAAGCCCTACCCCCATCCACCTACAGTCCACACCTTGATAGCACAATTGTGACCTTCCTACCATACACCCAGCCATGATCCCCTTCCATGTGATCTCTTGCACACACACACACACACACACACACACACACACACACACACACACACACACACACACACACACACACACACACACACACACACACTATATATCAACCATCCCCTGGCCATCATATCAGCTAGCCTGGTTCCTATACCACTCATACTGCCAGCATTAACAATTCTTACCCTCAATACTACCCACCTAGTCTTTCCCCTCTCTTCCTGCCATATGACTGTTGGACATCCTCCAGGGGATGCATGTCAGTGTAATGGCTACTGTACTATTAAATGACTCAAGTATGTTAAAGCAATATAGAGACACTGTCACTGATTTTGTCCTATTGCACCCATGTATGTATGGCATCTTACATATGTCCTGCTGTAACAGATTGAGAGTGACTACTGCACAGCAAGACTGTGAATTTAGTGTACCATACTGACATAGAACAGACATGTATGTGAGGTATTAGCTATGCACATAGGTGTATGTGTCCACCTCATGAAAACAGACATGGGATGGAAAATGTCAGTTAAAACAGCTGTATATGTTGTACATGTGTGTAATCTTAATTACTGTGCACCCAAAATAGTGACATTTCTATAGCTTCTGGTTGTTGCATTGCCCTGACATAGCCATGGTTAGTACAGTCAGTATGTTTATCATGACTAAATTGGAGAGGTATTACAACCACAGACCAAAAGCAATATAATTGTAACTACGAAAATAGACCAGTGAAAAACAGCTCTACTTTCCACCAGAATAGATTTAATAAAACCTTGCAATCTCTAGCACCTTGGCTATTGCCTTTACAGAGTAAAAAACTTTGCCCATTTGTAATCCCACATTATATACATTCTTAACACATCTTATTCCAATGAATCAATTAAATAATTAGATAAAACTGATCAAAATTACTAATAAAACAATCAACATGATTAACACCATGGGCATATATTCCTGCTTGAGCAGAGGTGTAATTTATTTGATTAAATGTTCATGTGGTAAAAATGATATAGGGGAGACTAAGAGAAATTTGGCTGAGAGAATAAAAGAACATATTAGGGATGTGAAAAACAAAACAATGTTGAGTCCAGTAGCAGAACATTTTCATTTGGTACATGGGGGGATTATTAAGGACATGAAAGTTACAGTTTTAGAACAAATAGAACATCAGTATGGTAATGAAAATTTGTTAACACATGTTTTAAGGAAAAAAGAAGCTATTCTCATTATGAAATATGAAACTTTACAGCCCAGGGGGCTCAATAAAGAGTGTAATTGGCAGGGTTTTATATGTTGATTGTTTTATTAGTAATTTTGATTAGTTTTATCTAATTGTTTAATTGATTCATTGGAATAAGATGTGTTAAGAATGTATATAATGTGGGATTACAAATGGGCAAAGTTTTTTACTCTGTAAAGGCAATAACTGAGGCGCTAGGGATTGCAAGGTTTTATTAAATCTATTCTGGTGGAAAGTCAAGCTGTTTTTCACTGGTCTTTTTTCGTAGTTACAATTAAATTGGAGAGGTGTCCAACTGTGTTATGACTTTGTGGCCATCCCCACTACAAACAACTAATTGAACACATACATGGCTGTATGGACTCAGCAATACCTTACTTGCCATACCTGCCTCCACCAACATAGAGTAATCCCCTTTGCTGGACAGCAGCATTACACAAACCACAGACTTGGTCTCTATAGTGGCTGTACAGGGCAAGGTAGGGGCAGGAACCAACCTGAAATTTATTCATTGTCTAAATAAGCATATAAGGTCACAGGTGGATTACTGTAAGGCCAACTATAAGTACAAATCGGAGACATTTACCACGGATGATCACAAGGCCATCTTCCCATATGTCTGCAATCTCAGAGGCAACATACCAACAAAACCGGTAATGGTGGCCAATCTGATCAAATACACACACAGCATAACTACAGGCAACCTGATGTAGATAGGGTTAGGGCAAACATCCCCCTGACTCAGCATCACAATAAGTGGATATGTACTGCACCTACACCCCTCCCTTCATCACCAGTGAACAGGTACATATTGCCTACTGAAAAGAGAACAAATGTAAGTATCCATGGGACATCATACCATCCCTGTCTGCATCCTACATGAACTTAGGCATGTGCTCCCAGCTGCATTACACACTGTAGTCACACCAAGCCCCAGTACCATCCACACACCATCTGCATGGAAGATGGCTAATGTCATCCATTTACACAGATCTGAATGAGGAATGACAGATTACGCAAATACTTGCCCTCACTGTGGGCAATATGACTAATCAGGACCAGGAGTGCAATGCAAGCTGATACTGTGCTGATAGATTACAGCAGTATGCTGTGGTTGTGAGTGGTGGCTACTAGTATAGTTGTGAGTGTTGTCTACCGGTATTCAAGGTACATGTGCAGGAACTGGACATACTGTTGCCATATGTATGGGGTCCTGTGATGTGTTTCCCTATTAGTGTCTATCAGGTGCAATGTTACATCACCAGCGGGAGACCTTTTCACCAGCGGAATGCAACCTGATAATGGAAGCCATAATACAGAACCACACAGTACTGTTAGGCTGAAGCCAGCAACATCTGTGGGAGAGGACCACCCTGCGAGATGACCCTGTCCACAGGGTAAATTAGGTGGGCCTGTACACGCATACATATGAGCAGGTGTGGCATCATGCCACCAACCTCATATGCCATGTCTGGCAAAGGGCTGCTGCTGTGGCTAGGGACCCCACAAGCACAGGTAGGAGCCCAGCCAAGCAGCCCCTAGTGACACCAAATGAGGAACTCTTTGACAGGCTTGGGCCACCCATCATAGTACAACAACAGGGTACAAAGCCCCAGTTGCTGGAGGTGGGTGGCACACACACAATGGACAAGGAGCATACAAGTAAGGTCACATTAGGGATTAGTAGACTAATGTATGAGACATACTTGTATCTCTACAGTATCTACATGCATGTGCCAGGTCAGATTGCAGTTGTGGATGGGGATTTCTAATGCACAGAAGTGCAAATCTATGGTAAAGGACAGCAAAATGTGTAGTATTGGCTATTGTACAGTACATGTGCAGACATGTTGTATCCATCCTTTTCCAAGGGCGCATGTGAGTCTGTTGACAATACCTCTCTCCCATAACTACATAGGTCACTCTGGTCTGCATATGGGCAGCAGCCTGAAGCTGGTGAGTATGGAATTGTTCAGTTGTGCTTTGGCAATACCCCAGGCATGTGAAGGGCATGCAAGTTACCATGCACACAACTATGACTAATAGCCATATTGCTTTATGTGCATGTTCACTTGTGGTGGGGTTAATTGTACTGCATCACAGTAGTCACCACAGGGTCCTATCTGAAGAGAATGTAACATTCCTGTAGCATTTTTCACAACCTGTCAGTGCAAGACATCTGGACAGGCACCAGCAAAATGTGTTGGACAAACTGAGTAAGGTAGGGACATGTGTGAAACATTACTATACAGTGGATATAAAATGTATACACATACCTGTTAAGATGCCATTTGTTTCTGAAATATACTAATTGAGACCACAATATGTTGGTCCACACCTTTCCCAACCTTTAATGTGACACATGACATGAACAATTCACTTGTAAAACCAAGCATCTGGACTCGTATTGTGCCTACAAGCCTGAACAAGTGTGAGGGTATTAGAAGTTGTATCAGTATGCTGCTTCAGTCAGGTACGATACCTGATGCCGCCATATGTGTCAGTACACTCAATGTGACCTATTTGGCAACTATATCACATACATGGGCATTGTTAAGGCAGACAGAATACTAATAGGTTGCAAACATCTGGATGTTCCAGACACATCTGTACAGAGGACTGGTATGGCCTGTACAATGGTTTCACATGCTGTATGTGAGGTAGATGCCATTACCACACTATATAAAGTAATGGCATCAGGAGGTCGCCTGCCATGTATGGTACACACATCAAAATGGTATCAGCCACACAAGACATGACACACACACTCCAGTATTCAGATTAGAACTGTTACCTATCTATTTATGTTTACTATAGTCTTACACCATTATCAGATATGCCACAGAGCTTACATAATTTCACCTTGTCCAAAGGTACTTGTAACATGAATGACATCTACAAGACTACTAAATTACGATGAGTAGGGTGTTACACAACTCAAAATGGTATAACCTTCACTGTACATGATTCTCACAGTAAGACACACAGACAAACAGTTGCCAGTATTGAGATTGGAATTCCTACCTATCTAATTATTTGCATTATGGTATTACACAATTAGCATACACACCACACAACTTACATAATTTCACCTTATCCAAAGGTATTTGTAAGGTGAATGACATCAACAGGACTACTAAAATAGGATGAGTAAGGTGGTACATAACTCAAAATGGTATAACCTTCACAGTACATGATTCTCACAAAAACACAAACAGTTGCCAGTATTGAGATTAGAACTCCTGCCTATCTAGTTATTTGTATTATGGTATTACGCAGTTATCAGATGCACCATGCAGCTTACACAATTTAACCTTGTCCAAAGGTACTTCTAAGGTGAATGACAATAACAGCAGCAGTAAAGTAGAGTGAGGTAAATGTAATGGGTGGAACAGAAATCAGAATTGCATGAGACACACAGAATCTGATTCATACACACACAGTTGTCAGTATTGGGATCAGAACTCCTGCCTACCTAGTTATTTCTGCTATAGTGTTATGCAGTTATCAGACACACCACAGAGCTTATACAATTTCACTTAGTCCAAAGGTACTTCTAAGGTACATGACATCACCAGGACTTCTAAATTGGAGTAAGGGAAGTGTAAAGGGTGGTACAGAAGTCAAAAATGGTATAACCCACATAGTACATGATTCTCTTTCTCTCACTCTCTCTCTCACACACACACACACACACACACACACACACACACACACACACACACACACACACACACACACACACACACACACAGTTGCCAGTATTGGAATGAGAACTCCTGCCTATCTAGTTATTTCTACTATAGTGTTGTGCAGTTATCAGATGTGCCACAGAGCTTATACAATTTAACCTCATCCAAAGGTACTTCTAAGGTGAATGACATCAACAAGACTTCTAAATTAGAGTGAGGGGAACTGTAAAGGGTGGTACACAAGTCAAAAATGGTATGACCCAAACAGTACATGATTTTCACACACACACACACACACACACACACACACACACACACACACACACACACACACACACACACACACACACACACACAAACACAGTTGCCAGTATTGGAAAGAGAACTCCTGCCTATCTATTTGGGTCTGCTATAGTGTTATGCAGTTACTGCATGCACTAAAGAGCTTACTGGACTTATAACTGGCCAAAGATGCTGATAACTGCACAGCTGAGGTAAAGTATTGCAGGTGACAGGAAGTCTGCCTTCAGTTTCTACCATACATCTTGCTAGTTCTTAGTGTCTTTCACTTCAAAAAGCAGTATAGCTTTGCACTTCAACAGGTTATTGTATAAATAAGTGTATCACACCTGGGAGCCATCTGCAGTATTCGTTCATCACGGAATTAGCCCCTGTACTTACTACTTATGACCACCCCTCCTGGCATATGCAGTTTTCTGTGCTTTCACCCATTAACCTGGTGCACTTGTCCAGTCTGAGGCACTGTTGCAACTGCCTCATGTACACAGACAACCCTCTCCTCTAAACTCCAAACACTCAGATCAGTGAGAGTTTCCCCTATATCACCAAATGTGTAAAATATGCACTCTCCAGCAAAGACTGGACTAGCTGGTCAAGAGAATGAGACCAACACCTGTATCATACCATATGAACCACCTAGCTCCCCATAATACCCACTATGACATCCCTGACATACACTAAAAAGCCACACACCCACCTTCACAGAGACACTCAATGGACATTTACACAAACAGCACAGACCAGCAAGACAGACACCCACTCCGACATCACAACATAGCACATGCCAAAGGACACATATGTCTCTTACACAGTGTGCACCTCAACTTAAGCTCCTAAGGCTGACCACCTAGCATAATACAGTGATCATGGGTGACTCAGTACTGCGGCACACAAATGTCCCACTCAGTATGTTGATTATGGAGGAGGTAACAGCCAACTGTCTATCACATGCCAGCATCCAACACATGACTCACCCAGTCAGGCCACTCCAAAACAGCTACAAGTTTTACTCTGTCATCATCCATGTGGGTGTGAATGACCTGAGACAGACCTCCCTGGGCTACATGACAAGAGATATGGTTAAACACTCAGATTATGTGGTCCAGGTAGATGTGACAGTAGCCCTCAGAGTGGAGGACATTGAGATTTGTGCTGTAATGGAGAGGTGGGTCACTATGATGCATTCTACAGCTGTCAGCACGAAAACATGGACCACACCTCCACAGCTCCAGGCTAGTATCCCAGCATAATGCATCAGAGGTACCGCCTGTAAAACTGACTTTGGGGAGTAGTGCAATCCACACCATAGCCTGCTATTGGTCCCCAGCTATGTACCTAGACTGTCACTGCACATTCCTCAACACTCTGGGATCTATGAATGTCCAACCCAAGACTGACATAGTAGGAGACTTCAACTACCCCTCCATCTCCTGGGAACACTAGTAAAGCACCAGTACACTTGCCCAACACATCATGGAATTCATCAGTTCCAATGGCCTGGAATGGCTCATACTGACCCTCAGTAGAGGATGCAACAACCTTGACCTGCATTGATTACTTACATATGGGATTGTTGCTCAACCACAGTTTTCAAACCCTACCTGGTTAGATCCAAACATGATGTAATCAACATGGAGCTCAACATTTCACCCATACCCCCATAAAGGTAACCACCTTGCAAAACCTCTCCAGTGCTGACATTGCAGTTATAAAAACAAGTGTGGATGACTTCACTGTACCCATGCCAATGGGAAATACCTGCATGACTGCAGCATCATACGCATATGCACTGCACAAACATGTACATGGCTGCATGATACTAGCCATAACCAAGAGAACACAGGCACTGTCCTCTAAACACTGGAAGCCATTGTGATGGTCCCCTGCCATTACTAAAGCGTACAACAGAAGCAGGACACTGTTGCAGAAAATGGTGCTGTCCCAAGACTGGTGAACCCCCTTATTAGCCTCAAACACAACTTGGGATGCCACATGGAATCACCTACAGGAAGCTATGAAGGCAGATTTGCAGCAGACACTGATGGCAATCACAAAAGCCTTTGATAGTTATGTCAACAACCTCCACAGCAATAACCACAAGTGCTGTGAGTTACTGCACAATGCTGATTCCTATCCTGACACAACATATATTGGCCAAAGTCTTGCCAACACAGTCAATGCCAACTTTACCCCTCTCTCCCCCCAAGAGTCAATCACAATGGCAGATGAATGCCAGGCACCCAGCATTACTGCAGGCCATGCTAGACCTGCATTGTCCACAGACAAGGATACAGCTTCCATGGGACCCCAACATATCCGTGGCTGTGTTCTACATGACATACAAATTGACCTGGCACCACATCTGTGTGCTCTGGTAAGTCACAGCCTCACCTTAGGCTTTACCCTTCCAAAATGGCACACTGCTACAGTCATCTCTCTCCATAAAGGGGTAGCATCTACAGATCCTGGGGATTATTGGGCCCTTAGCCTGACAAGTCTACTATGTACAGGTATAGGCACATCATCAGAGAGCTGCTTGACCAAGATATAGGTGATGTCCTAACTCTGGATACCACACAGTTTGGCTTTGTGAATGGCAGATGATGCCTGCTCAACCTGGTTGACGTCTTTGAGTGAGTCACCAGGGCTGTGTATGACAGTAAGGCACTGCATACATCCTACTTCAATATGGTCAAGGCTTTGAATACCATTCCTCAGTCAGGGATTATTGGTAAACCAAACAAACTAGGCATTAACCCCTATATCAGTAGGTGGTTTTCAAATTGGTTCACAGTACACACAGTGTGACAGTGGCAAACTCCAAGTCAGACTGGCAAGCAGTCACGAGTGGGGTCCCACAGGGATCAGTACTGGAGGGTGTCCTGTCCAGCATCTACTTTTCAGGAGTCTAGCCCAACACAAAGGAACTCTGGCTGACCAAGTTCACAGAGGACTGCAAGCTGGGAGCTGTCACGAAATCCACAAGTAATGCACACATCCTACAGAAAGGCCTCATTGAGACCAATGAGTGGTGTGGAAACCATGGCCAGAACCTTTATCACCACAAAAAGCATCATCATCCCCTTTGGTAAAACACTCAGTTCCCAGTAAGCCAAATAAACAATATGTGGACACAGGTTGACACCAACTTCTCCTTCAAGCACCATATTGCCAATGTGGTCAGGAAGTCCTTCTATATGGCACATTACATTACCAAGGATTTTGCATCCAGGAAGACATAGGTAATGATCTCTGTCTACTATTCTCTCATTAGACCACTCCCTAAGTATTATGGCCTATTTGCCATGTAATGCACTAGACACCTGCTACAGATGGAGAAGCCACAGAAGCACCTCACAAAGGAGTTCTTAGCCATTAAACACACATCCTACACAGACAGACTCATCAGACCCAAGCTATTCACTGTGTCATATCACCTAATTAGCAGCTATCTGTGCTTGACTTACAAAGCCATGTCTGACCTATCTGGTTTAGAAATGCTACATATAAATCCATCCACACCACACACTGTAGAGACCTCTACCTCAATACCACAATCACCACAACATGCTGGTAGGACAGGCTCCTCACCAAGAGACTGCACATACCCTGAAATACACTTCCCATACATGTCATGCAGAGCACCTAGCTGACCCCATTCCAGAAAAATCTTTATTAGTGAATGGGTAATAGACAGTTCAACCCAAGGATCACTGCAGTGGCTATACTTGATACAGGCACTGGGATATAACATTGGGTGGCACAATGGCAGGGCCCTTCTATGTGCTAGGCTTTTTAGGCTCCTGGGCTATTACCTACTACACACTTGTGAACCTATAAAGGGAATGGCATCAGTAAGCCTGATGTAGTAGTGCAGTGGGTGGTTAACCTATCAAAATACATTGTCCTACAAACAGACACACATACTTGCCAGCTGTGAGAGTAGAACCCCTACCTAGCTAGTGCTTTGTACCATAGTGTTACACATTTACCGCATGCACTACAGAACTTACTGGGCTGAGAGTTGGTCAAAGGTGCTGATATGGGGAGTGACATCAGCAAGACTGATAAAGTTGGGCAGTGGGTAGGAAACATATCAAAATACTTCTTCTTAAAAACATACATAACCACACAAGCATTTGCTGGATACAAGAATAGAACCCCTATCAAACTAATCATTTGTATTATAGTGTTAAGCAGTTATCACATGCACTACTGAGCTCACTGGGCTGATAGCTGGCCAAGGTTGCTGATAAGGGACTGACATCATCTGGACTGATAATGTGAGGCACTGTGAAGTATCATGGGTGGGAATGGCATAAAACTGTTTCACCTATAAATAAACACACAACTCCCTCAGTCATGCACATGCAACTGTCACACACACACATCTACATTTGACAGGACTGAGATTAGAACTCCTACCTAACAAGTTATTTGCATTATTGTGTTATGCAGTTATCACGCACACCACAGAGCTTATGGGACTGAGGCTTGACAGAAGGCACTTCTAAGATGACTGATATCTGCAGGACTGCTAAAGTAGGGAAAGGGGATGTGTACTGGGTTTAAATGGACCCAAAAGCTTTTAGTTGTGAACACACACACACACACACACACACACACACACACACACACACACACACACACACACACACACACACACACACACACACACACACACACACACACACACACAGACACACACACACACACACACACACACACACACACACACACACACACACACACACACACACACACACACACACACACACACACACACACATACTTTTACATTTTCCAGGACTGGAGATTAGCACTTCTACCTAGCTAGTTATTTGTACTATCATGTTATGCAGTTACTGCATGTGCCACAGTGGTTATGAGGCTGAGACCTGACGGAAGGCACATCTAAGATGACTGATATCTACAGGACTGCAAAAGTAGGGAAAGGGGAAGTGTACTAGGTTTGAATGGACCCAAATGTTTTTAGTTGTGAACACACACAGACACACACACACTTTTACATTTGTCAGGACTGAGATTAGAACTCCTACCTAACTAGTTATTTGTATTATAGTGTTATGCAGTTATCACACGTGCAACAGAACTTATGGGGCTAGGCCTATTAAAAGTGACTTCTATGGTGACAAACATCTTCAAGACTGCTAAGGTGGGGCAATGGAAAGTATACTGGGTGGGGAAGGCCTGTTCATTCCTAGAGCCTACTGAAATTTCTCTAAGTGTATGAGCATGTCCAGTGTGTCTTTCTATAGTACATGTGGTACTCCATTCCAGGGATTGTTGTACTTCAGCCTGGTTTGTTTTGTGTTACAGCCATACCTCTCAACCAGTTGGTGCTGGATATCTGGATATAGCCTATCAAAATGTGGGGAAAATGGGCCATACAATAATTGTGACAATTTCTCTCAGTAAGTATAGGTTGCAAGGGTTACAGGGCTGGCTTTATCAGACATCTGTCATATATGCCATTTGACACTGTCATGTACTGTTTCAGCACCTGGTGACATACCTCGTCAGAACATCACAGTGATTTACCAGAGGAATACAGGATGGATGATGCACACACAAGGTTTATGGGCCAATTGCTATTCATTCTTGCAATGTCCAGCCTGTTGAGGGCTGTGCCTGCAAGCAATTGACTGCTGGTACTGTGGAAATGGTCCAGCACCTTGGTGATATATTACAATGGCGGAATCTCTGTGCATTTATGTTCTGGCCTGGTCTGATTTCCAGTCCACAGTTGGGTAATATAAGTCAGACAGGATCAGGGTGACAGGCAGACTACAGATAGAGTTGTAGGGAATAGGATATGTGGGGGGGAGTTGTCCTGGGCAGATATTTTTGCCTATAGCTACCAGTACTTTGCATTGGGCTTTCCTCAATGGTTGAATGCACTTGGAGGGTCTTGTGTGTGTCAGACTGTTTGACCAGCCTGGAGGTGTGTGTTTGTCACACATATATGTATGGACCACCTCATTTTGCTTGGATGGCTACATGTTGGTGTCAGGATGTTGCATAGAATGAGTGATCCGGGAGCGGTGTGTTACTCCCCATGGCTGTGGCCCAGGGTTCTGTGGGTGCAGACATGTCAACATCTTCCAGGGTTAGGCCTGCCTGCAGTGAGTACATTCCCATGTTTAAACTCCTAGCCCTGCCTGTCGACTGTGCAGAGTATCACAGAATGTCCACACCCATGACTCATATATCTTGTTGGTTACCCAAACAGGTGTGGTTTTCTGACAAAAGTGTTTTGCAAGTCACTCAGGGTTAAAGTCAGATATTACTGATAGTTTACATTGCAGTTTCGGACTTCATACCCATCAGACATTCCATGCAACTACAATAATTCCTTCAAATTAGTACATTATTAGAGCAGTATTTCAAAGTTTCCTTCTCTTTTGGCCTTCCTCACCCCATTATTCATGGCTTTGGTGAGATTTCTGGCTCTATGACACTGGCAGGTTTTCTCCTAGCAGTTACCAGCATGGCCTTTGTTTGCCTTTTTTTAGACTGTGTTATGTTGGTGTTATGGACCCCATGACACTCTCTAACAGGGCACTGTATGTGAGGCATGGGGATTTGCCAGAGGCCTGTAGGCCAGATGTGAGAGCTACAGGCCATCTGTAGCAAGGCAGTGCATTCTGATGCTCATATGTTCCCAGGCTGTCTGCAGCAGACAACTCTGAGATGGTACCAGTAGGTTGACTATGGGTGTTACTGACAATTGCTTTCTGTTTGTGTTGAGGCATCACTCTAGTTGATGGCTGGATGCTGCTTAAGGTTAGGGACATGTTACTGCATTTCTATGGGACTATGGGGGGGACACATCTGTACACATTACACATTTACACAAACTGTGCTGATATTTACTTAACATTTTGGTCCCGTTTAGCATAGTGGTGTGCCTTATCTTTGAGACTACAGGCATAACAGTATCAACCACAGGTCAGATTGTTCTGGCATATACATTTGTAGTTTCAGACTTCTTACCTTTCAAAGCCATACTGCCACTGACAGGCCTTTCTGTGATAGCATTGTGTAAATGTCTGTAGGTGAGTATTTCATGGGTGTTTCCATGTGGGGGCCTTTGCCAGACACTTATGTATGGTTTCCTCGAGCTGACCTGTTGGGTGAGGTTGGGGTAGGTATGAGAACCCACTTTGATATCTATGCATGTGTGTTAGAAAAATGTGTATTTGAACATATGAGAAATGCTAGTTTAAAAGCAAAGTAGTATACAATGCATTTTATTCTATTAATCGTATAGTAGAGAGGATTAATTCATGTTTAAATGTAAAGAAGTTTTGAAACTGCAGTGTGGCTTGAAGCAAGGCTGACCTTCGACCCTGGCAGATGCTAGCTTAGCAAGTTTTAATGTTTATGCTTTTCACAAGTGATTATCTGTTGGGTCAGGAAATTAAATGTGTGAAATAATGAAATCTTCTGCTCTTTCCTGCTGGGATGATTTGGCCTTGTATATGTATTACTGAGATAGCACGCAGCTGTGTGAGAAAGTGTAACAGAGAACAAAGATGTGTATTAAAGGACTGAATCTGCTATTGTATTCAAACTGATATGAAACCTTGAAGAAGTAACTTTACAGAGACATTATGTCTGACCAGGTGGATAGCAAGGCCGTATTGTAACCAGAGGAAAACTTTTTTAAAATATACAGCATCAGCAGATTTAATGAATAGAGGACTGTAAGCTAAAGTGATGTAGATGCCCTGTGACATACCACGTCAGTAAGGTGGGCACAGCTTGAATGTTAAACCTATATAAAATTGTGTGCTTCCTGTTTCATGTCAGACAAAATTCTGTACTTGTATGTTTTTTGCCTCCTGGTGTACAACAGTAAACTTTTGAATCTGAACCTCCTGTGTATTGAATTCTTGATTTTATTTAACAGTTTGGTCCTTCTTAGCTGGAAATTTCCTCGGACAACTGCAGATCAGAGTCTACCGGTGGTTGAATACTGCACAGGAGAAGTTACCGAAACGGTTCTTCTTGGGTGAAAAGACCTCCGACTGAATTGTCGTTTAAAGAGGCTGGCCACTTTCTGATCTGTGGCCGAAGAGCGGACATTGGACAGTTCAATACCAGAGGCTCAGATAGGAAGAATTTACCTTTTTTTCTGTTTTAGATCAGGGACTAGGTTACAGTATATTGTTGTCAAGATTTGTTTTGCAGATCAGGGACAAAAGGAAGTACTGTATATTTGGTCATAGATCAGGGTAACAGAATAAGGTAGGCAGTTATTCTAGATAAACTGTGAACAGGAACTGAGAATTTGATATCACGTGATAAAAAAGGGTTACGTAACATTTTCTTTGCCATGGGTAATCAGTGCACTAAAACATTGCGAGATCTGCCCTTAACCGAAGACGCAAAATATATGCAATCACAACGTTCTGATAACGTTAGGTATTATACGAAATGGGTTAACAAATATGAATTTGATGGTAAACTAGATAAAACTTCACTAGTTAAACTCCTTAAACAGCTTAAATCTGATGCGGGAGGTCAGGCAAAAAAGCAACGCCAATTAGGCATTCCTCAGGCACACAGGTGGATTGAGGAAGTAAATCGTAAAGAACAGAAGTTAAAAAATTCAAAAACATTGTTTTTAGACAAAGAAGATAATAACTTGGTAATAGCGACAGCTCCTCCTCCCTTGCCCCCTCCCTTACCCTTTTCAGGATATGAAGTGAGTGGACAGGCTGGTCCACCTCCGCGTTATCCTGAAGTTTCAGCAAGACCACAACCATTTGTTAGAGATCCTATTGAAACTAGGTCCCGAACACGTAAAACACATAGGGACACAGAATCATATCAAATAGAGAGAAACCTACAGGATGAGAGTGAGGAAGAAATATGCCCACTTATAGAAGTTCCAAATCCTCAGGCAGGACAGGAAGGGCAAAACCCAACACTCTTAGTATATAGACCATGGACACCGGAGGATATCCGGAAGGCTACTGAGGGAATCCCCCATCCGAAAGTTAATTTTACAAAATTTTTAGAAGATTTACAAGGCATGAGGTTGAGTTACCACTTGAATGGGGAAGAAGTAGAAAAAGTAGTAAGACAAATTATAGGTCCAGATTGGCACATGATTTGTGGCACCTGGAGTCCTAGGAATGCAGAGCTTAGACCACTCCCACATAGTGATGCAGAGTTAGACAACAGAGTGAAAGGTCTAACAGACCGAATCTCTGAGAAATGGAAACCTAGAGCAGACTGGACTTGCATTAATCAATGCATACAACAGGAAAATGAGACAATAGATGGGTACTATGCTAGATTATTAGAATGTTTTAATAATCATAGCGGTATGTCGGTTCCTGAGAACCAAACGAATGATTCCCTGTATGAACAACAATTGAAAAATGCATTTTTGAAAGGTTGCATTGCACCTATTAGTAGCTTCATTACGAAGCATATGATAGACCATCGAACAGGGAGGCTACAAGCCTTACTTGAATTTGCTAGACATGCTGGAAGACATTTTAATAGTAAAAGAAAAAGAAGGCGCAAGTCTTCACTGCTGAAGACGGAGCTGAAGTATTTGTATTACAGTCAGGTAAAAAGGGCAAGAAGAATGCCCAGGGAAACAGTCTGACAAATGATCAGAAGATTTTGAAGAGAGGAAAAAGAGAGGTGAATGCTTCAAGTGCGGGAAAAAGGGACATCTAGCAAGGGATTGTAAGCAAAACAAAAAGGTAATTACAGAAGATAAGGGAGATGAGGACTGACTATATGATAGTGAAGATACATCATGTGAAAGTCAGAAATCATCAGGAAAAATTAATAAACAGAAAACAAATGTAAATGTGATAGAAGGAGTAGAGGACGTGCAAGTAGATATGGAGGATGAAGAAAGTGAATTTTTGGACTTAGCATTATTGAGTTTAGAACTCTACTTAGCAGATACGAAACCGGAAGTTACACTTCTGGTGGAGGGAAGGGAAGTCGAATTCCTGTGTGACTCAGGAGCGTCACGGACTTTGATACACCCCTCCAAGTTACCAGAACATTCCGAATCACCTGATTATATACTAGTGAAAGCAGCAAATGGACAGCTGTATAGGGAACCACTTTCCCATGATATAGCAATAACTGACCCTGTTTCAGGTATGACCCAGAGAAGTAAAATTGTTGTTTCTGCAAAGTGTCCAGTGAACCTATTGGGCAGGGACCTTATGCAGATATTTGGCATAGCAGTAGTTCCAACTGTACAAGGTATGGAGGCACATAGACAAATGGATACCTTTGTAGTGCGATCGGAGAGTGAAACTTTTTACTGGTACAGCCAGGACCTAGTCACAACTGGTCCATGGGCAGTAACCGAGGAACTGATGAACGTAGCCATCAGTAAGGCCCCCTCCCTTGACACTGATCAACAGCATTTGTTACACTGTACTCTATACTACTGTACTACACCAGGACCTGATAGAGAGTATGAGGAACAATTGTTCCGAAATCAAGCAACTAGATTAGTATTGCGTACTTTGTACTGGGATACTGAGGGGAACAGGGTAGTTAGCTGTTCATTACCTCAAGAATTCCTTGCATTATATAAATCAAATCGGTTACCACATGTCAGCTTGACAAAGAACAAAAGTGTAAAATGGGCAGACTTAGGAGAAAAAGTAACAAGGTGGGAGAAACAGACTGATTTAGAACTATCAGAACAAGGGATACAGAAACAAAAACTGAATTGGTTGACACAGACACATCCAGCTGTACACTTGCAATCTAGTGAGGATAGCTGATTAGCGTTCTTATTAGAAGAAGAAGAAAAGGCCTTATGTGACATTCCAACAACTCTTTGGTCAACAGGCAAGTCAGATGTAGGACTTATTCAAACAGCAGGACCAGTTACAATAACCCAAAGTTAGCTTTTAGACCACAGAAAAGACAATACCCTTTGAGAAAGGATGCAGAAATAGGAATTAAGCCTATAATAGCAGCATTACTCAAAGAAGGAGTACTGGTAGAATCTCCTTATTCACCATGTAATACACCCCTATTTCCTGTTAAAAAAGCAAATGGGGAATGGTGGATGGTACAAGATTTACAAGCTGTAAATAATGCAGTAATACCTAGAGCACCTACTGTGCCAGACCCACATACTCTGTTAAACGATTTAGAACCGCAACAGAAGTATTTCTCTGTGGTAGATATCAGCAATGCTTTCTTTTCAATACCTATACATCCTGATAGTCAATATTGGTTTGCATTTACATTTCAGGGTAAAAGGTATACGTATATTCGACTACCACAGGGATATTGTGAGAGCCCAACAATATTTGCACAAGAAATGGCTAGCAATCTGGCAAGGTTTACCCCACTGGGAGGTAGTCAAATTCTACTTTATGTAGATGACATCTTGCTAGCAGCCCCCACCCAGCAACAGTGCAGGGAGGATACTGTAGCATTATTGAAATTTTTAGCAACACAAGGACACAAAGTGAACAAAAGTAAGTTACAACTTTGGAGAAAACAAGTTAGATACTTGGGATATGTAATATACAATGAAGGTAGAATAGTAGATGAGGAAAGAAAAACAGCAATCTTGCAAGCACCCAAACCAACAACCAAGAAGAAAATGATGTCTTTCTTGGGTACAAGTAATTTTTGTCGGAGCTGGACACCAAATTATGCTTTGGAATCTGCTCCACTGACTGACTTGATATATAAGACACCAATGGCAGCACAAGATATCTTACAATGGACACCCGAAGCAGAAACGGCTTTCTGCAGGTTGAAGCAGTTGATAGCTTCTTCATTAGTTTTAGGACTTCCAAATTATCATAAATGATTCTTTCAGACTGTAGATTGTAAGCAAGGATATATGATGTCAGTATTGATGCAACAACATGGGGATAAGCAACACCCCATAGCCTATTATTCATCGCAGTTAGATCCAGTGGCACGATCATTGCCCCACTGTGTACAAGCAGTAGTTGCAGCCGCAATGGCAGTACAGGCTTCAGCCTCAGTGGTGTTATTCCACCCTCTCACATTGAGAGTGCCTCATGCACTTGCAATAATTTTACTGCAGGAAAAAGTGGCATACCTTTCTCCTGCTAGACACCTTTCGTGTATGACTATACTGCTGAGCCAACCTCATATGACAATTGAACAATGTACGACATTAAATCCATCAACATTACTTCCAACTCCTGCAGAGGGCACACCACACAGTTGCCTGCAGGAAATTGAACAGTTAGCTTTACCTAGACAAGATCTCACAGATATGCCCTTGGATAATGCCGAGGTAACATATTATGTGGACTGCTCATGTAAAAGGGGTCCTACAGGGAAGAATCTGGTAGGGTATGCAGTAGTTATAGACACTGAAATTTTAGAAGCTCAATCCTTACCACACAACTTATCTGCACAAGCAGCAGAATAGATAGCTTTGACAAGGGCATGTACTTTAGCAAAAAACAAGTGTGTAAACATATATACTGATAGTCAGTATGCTTTTTCTACAGTACATGTATTTGCACAACAAAGGAAAAATAGAGGAATGATAACATCTAGTGGAAAACCTATTAATCATGCACAATTTATTTTGGAATTATTAGAATCTATTCAGTTACGTACCAAAGTAGCTATTTGTAAATGTGTAGCTCATACGAAAAAGCGGGATAAGATTTCAAAAGGCAATGCACGAGCTGATGCAGCTGCAAAGCAAGCAGCCTCAGACTCAGAAACTTTACTTTTGAATGAGGAATTACAACCCTCTGAAATTTTAGATTTAGACATGTTAAAAACAATGCAGATGCTTACTATAAAAGCAGAAAAACAAAAATGGGTAAAACGAGGCACAATTCTTGAGAATGGACTGTGCATTTCCAAAGAGAGAAAACCGATATTGCCGTCTAATTTATTTAGATATGCAGCTTTGTTGAGCCATGGGCAGTGCCATGTCTCAAAAGGGGGGATGGTACAGTTAGTAAACCGAATATTCCAAACATATAGATTCACAAATTATACACAAAAATTTTGTGCAGCTTGTCATACTTGTAACAAGCACCATGCACAAGGGGCATTTAAAACCAAGCAAGGAAGTTTTCCTATACCACCATATCCATTCCATACTATTTGTATGGATTTCATAGAATTGAATAAGTGTGAAGGGAAAAAGTTTTGTTTAGTTATTGTAGACATGTTTTCTAAATGACCAGTAGCAAGGAAGTGTCCAAAAAAACTGAGAAACCAAAAAATGGACACAAGCGAACCACAGGCACCAAAGGTCACCCACAAATAAACTGGGGGTGTAAATTCACCCAGCACTAAACACACTCGAAAAAATAGATAAATGTCCAAGGCAAACTGCTGTAAGGAAGTAAGAAGTAGCAAAGTCCATAAGCTCTTGTCTTTAACGTTTATTTAACATCCGTTTTCGTCCACAACTTCATCAGAAACATTTTAAACCCTCCCCTTCATGCCTTATATAGTGAAACCAATTAATACCTAAAATCAATTCACGTACAGATTGTCAGCATTTAAAAGGTATATACAACCTACAATAAAAATATGTAAAACTGTTCTAAAATGTAATTGTATTAATATTCAATGTCACAATACCATTAATGAATCCTTCCATCAACCCCTAAACAGTATACATAAATTATTTAATTTTTAAAAAATGTATAATTGATAGCTTAAATATATAATGCAAAAAACAGATGACAAGATATTTTCTAAGATGAGCAGGACAAAAAATGTATTCTTGAGTCTGCTGGTTATAATTTTGCAGACCTCAGTTTGAGTACTGGTCCCAGGGAGATCATGTCATTTAAACCTGGGGGCTTTGTGGCTTCTAATGTAATTTGCCAAAAAAGCTCCCTGTATTCTACCCTGGTCTCCCACATCCCACCTCTAGGGTCAACATCCACCACTTCCAGAACAAAAAATTGAAATTTTGCTTTTAAACAATGGCAAGAGTGTTTGAAAAGAGCATTACTTTCCTTCTTTGTCTTCATTTCATAAAGGTGTTCATATATTCTTTTTTTAAGAGATCTCTCACTCTTACCAATATAAAATGAATTACAAACTATACATACAGCTAAGTAAATAATGCCTTTTGTATTACAATTAACAAATGAATTTAAATAAAATCTCCTATTCTTTGCCTGTAAAAAATAACTGTCACCTATTACTAAGCTTGAACAATATTTGCAGGCTCCACATTTAAATAAACCTTTTCTCTTTGAAGTATTTTTTGAACCAGAACTTTTATATCCCCTCTCTAATAGGTTTTTAATGGTATTACCTTTCTTATACACAAATTTTAGTTGGTCAGAAAATATGCCCTCCAAATCAGATATTTTTGAGAAATTCTCCCATTCTCTATTAATAATTTTCTTGACCAATGTTGATTGTCCATCATAGGTCATCACCACACTGTTATTGTAAGCCTCTGTTGTTTTTCGCTCACTTACCATATCTGTAAAGGTACTATTGTTCCCTAAAATGGGGGCAAATCGTGAATTCCTACCCGCAGCAACCTCCTTAAAAAGGTCATTAAAAAGTTGGTTAGGGTACCCCCTATTTAAAAATTGGGTCCTTAACCATTCACACTCTTGTTTAAACTGCTCGTTGTCAGAGGACATCCTACTGATCCTCACTAACTGGCCCTTAAGTACTCCTTTTTTCTGGAAATATGGATGTGAGCTAGTAAAATGCAGGTAGGAATTTGAGAAGGTTTCCTTCCTATAGATCTTTGATACAAACTTATTTTCATTTTTAGTAATAGTAATATCCAGGTAATTGAGAGTGTTTATATCAAAACTGTATGTAAAGTTAAAAAATTCCGTAGTACTATCAAGGTAGTTAACCAATTCCACAAAAGAAGCTTCGTCCCCTTTCCATAGAAAACAGAGGTCATCTAGAAATCTCCCATAAAGTAACCAGTGTTCTTTAAACATAGAATTAAACAAGAAATTGTTCTCCCAATATGCCATGATTACATTTGCATAAGTGGGGGCACATGGTGCCCCCATTGCTACCCCTCTTACTTGTTTAAAGTATTCCCCTGAAAAGTAAATGAAGTTATTTTTCAGTATAATTTCCATAAGGGTTAGAACTGTTTTGAATTCATTGTTAGTTAATTTGTTGTAATCAATTAACATTTCTTCGAACCATTCCATCCCTGTATCATGGGGAATACTTGTAAACAGGTCAACCACATCCATTGTTCCAAAAGCCAATTCTTTTCTACACAAAGAATGGTCAAGTTTTCTTAACAAATCCCATGAATCTTTCAGGATGTTATGATTGTTGGTTACCAATTTCTTGATTTTCGTGTCGACATACTTAGCTAGTGGTGTAGTAATTGAATTCTCTGCTGCCACAATAGCTCTTAATGGTGGATCATTTGCATCTTTATGTGTTTTTGGTATGCCAAAGATCACTAGTACTCTTGGCTTATCAACATACAAGTATCTAAATGTCCCCTGGTCTATTAAGCCCTCTAACATTAAGTCATTAAGGAGCAAATGTATCTTTTTATAGGCAATATTAATTTCGTTAATCGATGTCCTTACATATTTGTCTGTATTATTAAGGATTTCCATCATTTTTCCTTCATATATAATTTGTTCCATGAACACGACACCCCCACCCTTGTCTGGTTTCATAACTCGCAGACCTCTATCCCTACATATATTATCTAATAAACTTTTTTCTTCCAATGTTAGGTTATATTTAACAAAACTATGGGTAAGTGAAGCTCTTAGCATATGTTCTATCAAATTCTCAAAATTTTTTAGTTGGGGATGTAGTGGGGGGTCATATGTACTTTTCCTTCTAAGACCATTTACTTGGTTAGAAATATTTGTGTCATGAAACAAAAGTTCCAGATTCTTTTTTCTTATAAACATCTTTATATCTATTAATAATTAAACATGTTTGTTTTCTGAGTTGGAATAAAACCAAAACCTTTTGAAAATACGTTAAAAGTGGTTTCAGTCACCGGATGACTAGAATAATTGTAGATGGTAAAATCCTTGTATATCCACTTGAAACCAGTGTTAACCACCTTATCGACTAATTCCACTTGGCTAAGTTCCTCATTTGGGGTCTCCCCTGGTTTCCTTGATAGTTTTTTGAATAGGAGTCACTATTGTTCTTGGACCTGAGCCTCTCAGATCTCCTAAGTGGTGGAAACTCATTGTCGTAGTTCTCATTACTATAAAAAACATCTCCATTAGTATTTATTTCAGTTTGAAACCTCACATAATTTCTAACAAACGCTTTTGGTTTGGGGTAATGTGTCTTAGTCCTGTACTCATTTAAGTCCCTTTCTATCTTATTACATTTCCTATTCTGTACCTCAATACATTTAGTCTCAATATTATTTAACAATTTAAAATACTTGGCTTTTTCCTCTTCAATAGTAAACACCAGATCATTAATAATGCCAGTATTTAATTGTTCAATTTTAACATGCAACTTCTCCATCTCCTTATCATTATTTTTAATAATAGCTTTCATAATGTCCTTGCCACATTTCTCAAACGCTGTTAACAAATCGCTGTGAAATTCACTACCCTCTGTAACATTGTTAGGATATTTGAAAATTCTGAGGCCTTTTGGAATGATATTCAATGACAAACAATGCCTCAAATACGAGTTATCCATTTCAAGCATCTTGTATTTGTAAAGAAAAAAGTCAAAATCTTCAAGCATAGTTTTATATGTCCCATGATTAACTACCACTGTTGCCTTTTTATGAAAGTCAAATTTCGCGTTAAAAATGTCAGAAAACAGTTTTTTAGTACCTGTTGATATATTAGTTCTCCCAGCTGAATGGGCATTTACTGGAGTGTCAGGACTCCCACAGTCTGCGACCAAAACATTTTCTTGTCCATTCGGACTAAAAATTCTCGGTAAACCATCAAGACTTGTATTTGTTCCACTATTAGGCTCCCTGGTTCGTTTCAAACCACCATGAACGGTACAACCCTTTCCATTACGCCTTTCAGCTTCCTGATAATCAGGGGGAGTTAACGACGACAATAGCGTAGTCATTGATTGGCTCAGCGGGGTCGGCAGACCGACCAGCTGTGTTAGCTGGCCCACCAGCTTACGTAGTTCACCTGTATCAGAGCTACGTTGCGGATTTTCAAGGACTGTAGTGCCCGTAGGTTCCATCCTCTTGTGAAACCAATAACCAGTAGCAAGTAAGTGTCCAAAAAACTGAGAAACCAAAAAACGGACACAAGCGAACCACAGGCACCAAAGGTCACCCACAAATGAACTGAGGGTGTAAATTCACCCAGCACTATACACACTCGAAAAAATAGATAAATGTCCAAGGCAAACTGCTGTAAGGAAGTAAGAAGTAGCAAAGTCAATAAGCTCTTGTCTTTAACGTTTATTTAACATCCGTTTTCGTCCACAACTTCATCAGAAACATTTTAAACCCTCCCCTTCATGCCTTATATAGTGAAACCAATTAATACCTAAAATCAATTCATGTACAGATTGTCAGCATTTAAAAGGATTCACAAATTATACACAAAACTTTTGTGCAGCTTATCATACTTGTAACAAGCATCATGCACAAGGGGCATTTAAAACCAAGCAAGGAAGTTTTCCTATACCACCATATCCATTCCATACTATTTGTATGGATTTCATAGAATTGAATAAGTGTGAAGGGAAAAAGTTTTGTTTAGTTATTGTAGACATGTTTTCTAAATGGGTAGAAGCTTTTCCAACCAAAAATCCGGATGCAGCAACAGTGGCAAAAGCCCTGCTAACGAGATAATCCCTAGATTTGGCATTCCGGAAAGGATTTATAGTGACAACGGCACTCATTTTGTGAATCAGACAATCCAACAACTTGGGAGATTTTTTGGTATCTCCTTAAAGAACCATTGTGCCTACCACCCACAGTCAGCAGGACTGGTGGAAAGGTACAATGGTACCCTCAAAAATAAGCTTAGGAAGCTAGTAGAGGAGACCCAAAAGCATTGGATATACTGTCTGCCTTTGGCACTGCTGAGTATGAGAACGGTTCCAAATGTAAAGTGTTTGACTCCCTTTGAAATGGTTTTTGGGAGAGCATATTATGTGCCTCAGTGGAAAGCTGTCATGCCTGCAGAGCAAGAGGCTGACAGTTCATTAGCTAGTTATATGAGGAAACTGTTAACAAATAAATCTGTTTTGCAGTTTAACTCTTTTTCAGATAAGGAACAGACCAGACCGGTGGAAGTAGTCTTGGCCCCCTGGGACATTTGTGTGGCTGAAAGTGACGAAAAGGAAGAATTGGGCAAGTCCAAAGTGGGAGGGACCATACCAGGTTCTGTTGGCAACGCCTACTGCAGTTAGAGTGGCTGAGAGGACGTCCTGGGTTCATTTGACACATTGTAAACCGGTAAAGAACTTTCAACTTGATAAAAACTTTGTGACTGATACACAACCAGACTGAGATGGCCAAAAACAAAGCGAATAGAAATTTAGATCAACCCCAGAGATGTTGCATAATCATTTTGTTGAGTGTACATTTATTGACTGTAATTGTGACAATTTTCCTCTTGTTGTGGTTTATCCTTCACACAACCACACAAGTGAAAATGGGAAGGCGTGACGAAACGTCTATAGACTGGCATCCAAATTTTAACACGTACCTAGCCATGAAACGTGTATATGCAGAGACTATGAACATTTCAAATTGCTGGGTTTGTGCAGCTATACCAACAGCATATGGAGGACTGATAATGTCCGCTGTCCCTTTGGGGATAAATGAGACTTGGGAGAATTTACTCTTTGATACAGGAACTGTGAGATCACAGGACAAAATAGCTTTATTTTTACCTGTCTCACAAAAAGGAGTTGTATGTTTTTATAAAAATGATACCCTCCAGGTGGGCTGGAGCAATTGTAACATCACCATATCTTACCAATGTTATATTAAGAATAGTAATGGCAATACTTTTTGCAATACTAATTATGACTCATATTTGAACTAATTGAAAACAACCATGAATGACATTCGCAAGAATCCAGTTTTGTTTAAACAATTGTCAGTTATAGATCAGAAAATGTTTCATGCAGGGCTGATGCGTATTAGTACTAAAGTAGAAAACTGTTATTTTATTTGTGGGAAAAAGGCATATAAATGGTTACCTGAGAATTGGTCCGGCAGTTGTTTTTTGGGTTATTTGGTTCTGACAATAAGACATACTGCAGAATTACCTTTGGGTAAGATACAAAACGTGAGAGAAGCAGCTCGAAAACCTGAAGGTCCAGTAGAAAAACCTGTGAATCCAGTCGGAAAGATCGAAGCTGGCTGGAAAGATCATAATGCCGTGAAAGACAAAGGCAAATTGACTCATATGGACTTGAGTGACAGTGTTATATCCTGGGCAGGAATATTCCCAGCCTATGGAGCAGTCAAATCAATCTGGGAGCTGAGGAAGTTGTCGAAACTTCTCGAAGTAATGAGTAATGCAACTTTTTCTGCCTTAGAACTGGTGACTGATGAACTGAATGCAATGAGAACTGTTGTGCTACAAAATCGAATGGCTCTTGACTTCACCCTAGCGGCGAGAGGTGGTACATGCGCGCTTATCAAAGAAGAATGCTGTGCGTACATACCAGATAACAGGTATGAAATTAATAACCACCTAGAGGTAATTCAGCAAGTATCAGCCCTGACTGAACCAGGCCCAAACCCACTGATGGACTTTTTCCAGAATCTATTTGGGGGGTGGGGTTCCATCCTAATGAATATTCTGATTGCCATTTGTGTGGGTATACTCCTAATAGGAGCATGTGTTTGCTGTGGAATTCCCTGCATGAAAAGATTAATCAAAGATTTTATTGATGTATCTGTTACTGAAACTTTGTACCAAGATGTTGAGATTGAAAGATTGATCTCAGATGACATTTTTTCTGAAGTATAGATTAAATGATTCACCTAGCTGAAAGAAGATGGGAGATGAAATGACACTATGCATACTTCAAAATAGAATAAAAAGTATTAATTAGGGGGGAAAATGTTAGAAAAATGTGTATTTGAACATATGAGAAATGCTAGTTTAAAAGCAAAGTAGTATACAATGCATTTTATTCTATTAATCATATAGTAGAGAGGATTAATTCATGTTTAAATGTAAAGAAGTTTTGAAACTGCAGTGTGGCTTGAAGCAAGGCTGACCTTCGACCCTGGCAGATGCTAGCTTAGCAAGTTTTAATGTTTATGCTTTTCACAAGTGATTATCTACTGGGTCAGGAAATTAAATGTGTGAAATAATGAAATCTTCTGCTCTTTCCTGCTGGGATGATTTGGCCTTGTATATGTATTACTGAGATAGCATGCAGCTGTGTGAGAAAGTGTAACAGAGAACAAAGATGTGTATTAAAAGACTGAATCTGCTATTGTATTCAAACTGATATGAAACCTTGAAGAAGTAACTTTACAGAGAGACATTATGTCTGACCAGGTGGATAGCAAGGCCGTATTGTAACCAGAGGAAAACTTTTTTAAAATATACAGCATCAGCAGATTTAATGAATAGTGGACTGTAAGCTAAAGTGATGTAGATGCCCTGTGACATACCATGTCAGTAAGGTGGGCACAGCTTGAATGTTAAACCTATATAAAATTGTGTGCTTCCTGTTTCATGTCAGACAAAATTCTGTACTTGTACGTTTTTTGCCTCCTGGTGTACACTAGTAAACCTTTGAATCTGAACCTCCTGTGTATTGAATTCTTGATTTTATTTAACAATGTGAACTATGACCCCCCAGTTATTTGTCTCACCACATATACTGCAGTATTTTTGTCAACTAGGGTGGTACTGCATAGTGTAGGTTGGCCAGTACTGGGGATACACTTCCTGCTGTCACATAGAGCTGTCAGTTGTCTGCTGCTACCCCAGTTAGCCACTCCATTCCTTTGCATGCTTGATCAATACCATAGATATGCTATCAGAACATTCCACTCCATTCATTTATTTTAAGGAGACTTTCTTACCTTGTGCCTGAGGCTGTTGTGAGGATGGTGCTTGAGGGCTGACTATGTCGGATGCACACAGTACACTGCCTACACATGGTGAGGTATAGGTGTTGTGATGTTTGTCATCCATTTTACTGTGTGTGTGAGTCAGAGAGAGAGAGATAAGTCCCTGGATCCCTGCAGTGTCAGTGTATGTGCTATGCATTGCCTCTTTGCCAAGGCCAGGGCATACTGGGCACACCTCCATCTACCTACATGGGCAGGCTCAGGATGTTCCTCCTCTGAGTTCCTCTGTGCCTGTGGAGGCCTTGGGAATGGTGGGGGGCTGTGTGGCCCTTCCCCATTTTGTTCCTGCTGCAGCTGTTTCTGCAGAATCATATTGTGTAGCATGGCACATACTATGACCATGTGTACACATGTGGCTGGATAGTACTGCAAGGCTCCACCGGATATGTCAAGGCAGTGGAACCGTGACTTGAGCATCTCAAACACATGCTCTATAATAATTCTGGTTTGTGAGTGTGCTTCATTATGGTGTTCTTATGTGGGTGTGTGTGCATTTCTGATGGGTGTCATCATCCACGGCTCCAGTGCATAACCAACATCCCCCACTAAATGGCCATACGGGATATCCCCCCTTGCAAACCACTGATACAGCTGTGAGGAATGCCAGATGTAGGAGCCATGACAGCTTCCAGGTCAGCCAACACACACTTTCATGATAATGCCCTGGGCATCACACCTGACCTGGCAGTTGGTGGAGTGGAACCTCTTGCAGTTTATGTAGACCCTACCCCAGCCACCAGGTGGTGCTTTGATGTGGATGTGCGTGCAGTCTATGGCACCCAGTACCTCTAGGTAGTCTGCTACATGGTGGAAGGGACACCAGTTACCAGTCAGCTCCTCACGGGTGCTGGGGAAGTTAATTTGCTCCTTGGCATGTGGTCACATGGCATCCAGGAACTGGTGGAGTATCCTGGATGCAGATGCCTGTGAGACCCCCTTGATATCCCCACTTGGGAAGTACCTGCAGCTAGTATTCTTAGAACTACACATACCTTAGTATCCACTGGGATGGGTTCCCTTCCGTTTGTTCTGGATGCAATGCGAGGCTGGCACAGCTCCACAGTTTGCTGTAGTATGCCCCTGTCCACCCTGTAGTGCTCTGCTGTCCCCAGATCATGTAGCCCCTGGTAGGTTATCCTGGGCCTGAACACTCTTCTCCTCCTCCTCATAAGTCTGGGGCAGTTGTCAGCATTGTCCTCTTCACCACCATCAGCCTCTTGCACATACTGATGTATGAGAGTGACAGCAGCCCCTAGCATTTTGTTAGTTTTGTCAGGCAAAATTTCCACATCTGTGTACCCTGGTGCTGTAGAGTTTGTGGGAAAAAACAGACTGAAAGGTGTTTGCATAGTTTATATTGTTGTGCTGCAGATGCTGCCTGTGTGATTGGCTGAGTATGATACATTCCACCTGCCAGCTCTATTACTTGTATTTGAGTGCCTCTATCCTGCTATTTTCCTTTTTTTTTCCTCTTCCACTTGTCATTTCCTATATTTTTTTATTTTTGTGGTTTAAATCCCAGTGCACGCCATGCACACCTGTTTTGGCAAGGTAAACAAGGCTATACAGCCTCGGACACACCCCCTTGCTTACATATACACAGTGCTACCATTTCCTGTGGGGTTTTTTTTGTTTGTTTAGGTCCCAGTGCATGCCGTGCAAACCCATTTAGCTAAGTTAAACAGGTTTTAGCAGAAATGTCCCTCCCTGGACATGAACACACTCTGCATTTCACAGCATGTTTCTTAATGTTTAAACACTGATTTTGTTGAAGTATCAATAAATATATGTTTAATTATAGTGGCTATTTTCATTTTTAATCCTGTGAGTGGTTGTGTAGGTGGGGGCCCCAGTGCACTACTTTGCCCGGGGGCCAATAATGCTGTTAAGATGGCCCTGAATCAGTGTACTATGGGTGTTAAGAGTATATTGTTACACATGCACTCACTGAAGTCACTGCACTATGGATAGTCAGAGTACAGTGTTACACATGTACTCACTGAAGTCACATTTTGATGCTATGGATGTTGAGTACAGTGTCACATGTACTCACTGAAGTCACTGCACAATGGTTAGTAAGAGTACAATGTGCCACCTGTACTGTCAGTGCTCATTGCACTATGGAGTTCAACATTTCTGAGTGACAAGTTTTGTCTCAGCGCTCAGTCCACCAGCAGTTTGCCAATGGTGTGGTGGTGTTAGTGGTCTGACATAAATACAGGCAAAAAGTGGGAGCACTGTATGTAGAGAATTTAAGACTGGAAGATTGTAATCATGCAGTAGTGCAGTCACAGCATTCAGAAATGAATGCCAATACTATATTTCCAGTCTAGTCTCAATAGCTGAAGTGATTCATACATTGTACTTTAACCATAGCAAGGCATCTGTTGCATTTGTTGTAAGTTGTTTGCTACAGTTACAGAGCAGAAGAGGTTTGCTTTGTTTTTATTTTATCATTTATTGTATTGTTTTTATTTTATGGTCTTCAACTTTAAGAGAGGAGGACTTTTTTTTCTGCTTTCTATATTTACTGCATAAAAATGGCACCTTATTTGTTTTCTTCACTGAAAATAATATCTGTTCATTGTTTTTATTTGTCTGTATGTACTTCGTATTTTCAGTGAATATTTTCATTTATGTGAATGCATTTATGTTTATTTCTTGTGACTTTCTTCACTCAGGCTACACTTGCAAATAGTCTGTTGTGATCAGTTTATGACATCAGTAAACAAAATGAAATTAGCTAACTAACTTTCTTACCTTAGATTTGAGGGCAGTGTCAGATTACAGAACTGCACATAGCACCTCATCACCTAGGTATGGTTTTGCATCGTACTGTTGTTATTAATATTACACAGTACTCTGGCTTAATTCCTCATTTATACCCGCACAGTGGCACTCAAGGACAGCAGCAAAAAAGTTCTGTCCTGATCTTTTCTCAGTCAGTTGATGAAATTTGTAGACTAAAGAATTCATTTAATTTATATTATTCTAGTAATTCATGTTGAAAAAAAAACATTTATAACAAAAAAAAACTGCACATTAAAGGGCAGTGTTGTTTCTTTCAAAATACAAATGCAATGTAGACATGTATGGATTGATTTTTGCAACATACATTAATTGCTTATGAAATTAATCATAAAATAAAAAAAGTAGTACAAATTGTGTTGTTTAAAAACTTACAATAACCTTACAATAGGCATTTTTTAATGACTGGCAGATTCTGATTAAACAGCCAAGGATAATTTCCATCTATTGTAGAGCAAGCATATAGTCAATCTTCCTCTCAGTGTTTGGCTTGAAATTAATTAACTAAACATAGCTCAAAGCCTACAAATGGGCATCCCTCAAGTATCTCCCCTTAGAGGAGGCAGTTTCAGAATTTAATAGTACATTTCTAGCCATACTTGAGTCTCATGCCCCAAAAAGATTAATCAGAACCAAAACACAAATAGCACCCTGGCTGACAAAAGACACAAAATGCCTAATCAAAGTTAGAGACAAAACCTGGGATAAATGGCGAGCAACCAAGTCACCCCTTGACCGCATTAAATTCCAACAGCAACGCAATGAGACCAAAAAGGCCATAACACTTGACAAAAAAAGTTATTATTGCCAACTACAAAAAAAACACCAAAATAACCCTCAAAAATTCTGGGCCGGTTTAAATAATCTACTCCATCCAGGCAAATTGTCAACTCCCACTCCAGAAACACTATGTGATAAATTACCAGAAGAAGTAGCCAATTCCTTTAACACCTTTTTTACTAACACCATACAATCCCTAGCTAACCAGTTACCAGCTGCCAACATCCCTAATATAGATAACATCCTAATGTCCAAACCCACCTTTAAATTTCAAACTGTCTCAACTGACTACATTCGATCCTTACTGAAGAAACTAAAACCAACTACTCTCTCTGCTGACCTTCTCCCAGCAGAATACTTACAAAAGGCTGCTGACGTCATAGTCTACCCCATCTCGATACTCATCAATCGCACCATAGTTGAATCTACAATCCCCTCAATCTGGAAAATATCCAATGTGATACCACTCCATAAAGGTAGCTCATCTACGGAACTATCAAATTATAGGCCCATAGCTATAATGTCTCCATTAGCCAAAATTATGGAAAAGTGCATACACAAACAACTAATCTACTATCTTACCCAGAACAACCTGCTAACCAGCTCACAACATGGCTTCAGACCCCATCATAGCACTACCACTGCCCTTCTCTCTTTTACTGATTCTATTAACCATAACAGGAATGAGAAAAGAATATCATCAGCTCTCTTTCTGGACCTATCAAAGGCCTTTGATATGGTGAATCACCAACTACTTCATAACACCCTAAAAAACCTCTACTTAGATAACCAATCTCTGGCCTGGTTTCATGCCTATCTCTCTGATAGGCAACAAGCGGTACTCTGGCAGAATAAGCTTTCTAGTCTCCTACCCAACACCATAGGAGTTCCCCAAGGTTCCATACTGGGACCTCTTCTCTTTTCAATCTTTATAAATGACCTCTACAAAGCAATTCCAGACGCCATCTGTATTCAATATGCAGACGACTCGACATTAGTCTGTTCGGATCCATCTCTTGCCAACCTATTAACTAAAACACAATCCTGTTTTACTGCAGTTGAGACTTGGCTATTGGCAACTGATTCTAAATCCAAAGAAAACCAAATTGGTTCTCTTCCACCCCACAAAGTCCATACCGACAACATTTACTATACATTCCAAAAATGGAACTACTATCTCCCCGGATTCCTATACTAAACTATTAGGGGTTTCCATTGATAATAAACTTAGATTTGATATACATATCAATCAGACTATTAAAACTGTTAACAAGAAAATCGGGTCACTTTATCGCTTAAAATCCTTCCTCACTCCATGTGCAAAAATGGCCATTGCCCGCTCTCATCTTCTTTCTACCCTCCTGTATGCCTCCCCCATTCTTACGAATCTTAATATAACTGACCTTAATAAACTATCATCCTGTTATAATCATATTGCCAGATTTGTAACCGGGATGCCTTATAGAACTCATCACTGTAACAACCTAAAAAACTTGGGGTGGATCGAATTCCCTAACCTTCTCCAGCAAAGCCAACTAATTCTGGCTTTTAAAATTCTGAAACAACCTGATAAAACTCCTGCACTGATAAAGTTAATTAAACCCTACAATAATCAAAATAGTTTACGCTCCTCAAATAAGCTACTTGCTCAAACTATCAAGTCCAATAACGCAGGGGGTGATGCACTGTTTGCCAATGCCATTGGAAAAAAATGGAACTCCCTCCCCCCCAGTCTCACCATCATTTCCTCCCTAAACCTGTTCAAAAAAAGACTAATTCACCATCTCAAATCACATTGGCTCTGCCAATGATTAACTCTACCTTAGTTAGTGAGCTCTTCCTTCTCAGGTCTAACTTTTTAAATCCCAGATGACCACTCTCTCTTTCTTCCCCTTTCTTCTTCCTCTTTCTTCCCTTTCTTTCTTTCTTCCCCTTCTATCCACTCCTCCCCTTGCTTTCTGGTCATAAGTTTTCCTTCTTCATGGTCAGACTAAAAAGAGAAAAAGCATGTCGTAACCTGTGTCTGTTCTTTTTTTCTCCCCCTCAATATCTAGGGTAGTCTATTTTTATATACTTTATTGTATTTTTATCTTTTTGTTTAAACTACCAAAGAGATTAAATTGTTTTTCTTTAATATGTATTTTTCCTACTGTTAATGTGGAGCTTTTCTCCCCGGGCCTCCGCTGAAAATGGACATGTATCCAGTCGGACCATCCCGGTCAACAAATGTAAAATAAATAAATAAAATAAATAAACATACTGAGGATATTTGCTAATTGAATATGTACTCCCAGTCAGTTTCAATATTAAATGTGGTGTAATGATTTTATCGTTAACAATATGATTTGTATACCTCATCTCTTTAGAAGGACAAAAGGAATGTTTCTGTGAAAAACATATGTCACTTTTAATGATAGTCATTTCTGCCATGTTATAGATAGTGCTATTTTTCATGCATTTCATTAAGTAACATCTAAGTTGTTTATTGTATCTTAACCAAAACAAAAATGTTTAATTAAGCATAAATTGTCCATGGATGGGGCAATATTATTATAGTAGAAGATAAGATGAAAATATTCACATTCCTTCATCTAATTAGTTTGATAATAAAACACAGTTTTCTGCAATAACCTGTTCTTGTTTAAACTAAAAATTGCAAGGAGATGATGTGTCATCTTGAGATAATATGATGCATAATGAAGTCTGTCACTCTTTGTAGTTTACTTTAGATGAGTCAGAGAAGTCCATATGAAGTTTAAGTCATTTTTTACCATTCCATTAATGCTCTGTTTATTGTTTTCACTTTTCTTCCCTAAGTTAATAACACCTTGAACCTGCAACAATGATATTTCAAAATAAACATTGTACGCCTTCCAGAGTTATCAGCAAATAGTAATTGTTACTAGTGATTCTTGATGGAAGCTCATGAAATTGATGTTAGATAGTGTAATATATGAGTACTATAATGGTGTTGTGCCTTGTGACAATCACTTAAATCTGTTTATCTTATTTATTTCACATTTGTTTACCAAGTTAGTTGGGATGGTCTATGAAATCCTATCAGATAAGACCCACGACAGTTTGGCATAAACACTGAATAAATACTCTGTGGTTTTAATTTATATTTATTAGTAGTAACACAGTGGAAAAATATACATACACACAGACACACAGACACACATCTTTATATATATATATATATATATATATATATATATATATATATATATATATATATATACATACATATATAAATAAATAGAAATATGCACCACATGTACAACAGTTTAATTAGATATGCTGGATGTATATTGTAATTTGTCAAACATACACATACACAGATGAAGTGTTAAAGTTATGATGTTTTTAGAGTGGTTGGTTGTATCATCTGCATGGGATATTACTGAAAAGATGAGATCACAGGAAGGATTTAAAGTTGATTAAACCTGAATTGTTGCATGTTTCACTTGGAAATGAGTTACACATAGTTGGGGCTAGTTGTGAAATGACTTCGATAATGCATAATGAGAAAAGGGGAAAGCACCTCGCTGACCCTCTTCAAGCGAAATCTGGACGCGAGGATGGGAAATCACAAATTCACCCCTGGGATCTCTTCTGTATCCCTGCTCGACAGAGGCACAGTAAACAAATCTTAAAGGGCTACCTTCTGTGACCTACTATACAGAGGCACAGTAGGCTAATCTAATAGGGAGGCAAAAGCCAAATACACTCGGGCTAGGCTTATAAATGCCTTAGGGCAGATAGCCTAGTATCTACATATGAACCTATGAACCTATACGATAATAGCAGAGGAGTTGTTATTCTGGAGTGAGTAAGGAGTGATGGACATGCTTAAATGTCTCCTAACTGGAGAACAGAAATGGAATACTAAAAGTTTGTAAATGTACATAGAAAGTAAATGGTTGATAGGGACCATGTTAGTTTTGATAATTAAGTTTTTTTTAGTGATGGGTTCTGGAGTCTGATAGGATTATGCATTATCATACAGAGTTAATGTTTTCTGTGGTTTATTGATGTTACAGGACTGGCCTAGACACATGCCTAGAAAAGTATATTGTAATATTAGAATGAGAGTATATTTTGCTATACAAAATCCAGCTTCAGGAGAAAGTAGATGTGAAATACAGTAGGAGAGTTTAAGCTTTTGCAGTACTGTATTATAAATATTTTCTGTATGGATATTGAAGGTTAGTAGAGAATCTAGTTCAGTACCTAGTTATTTGTAATGCACACCTGGGTATGTGTGGTACCTGTGCGATGTGATATTTGCACTGAATGGTATTTTACAAGGTATTGGAAAGTTCTGAATACCATACTTATAGTTTCTGTGGCTTTTACTAAAAGCTTGTTTTGGTGCAGCAGCTTTATCAACTCAGTCTTGCTGAAGGAATAACCAAAAAGATGTTAAATAGTTTTGTGAGAAATGTTTTAGGAGATCATTACCATAGAGGGTCATGCTGATGTGGTTTAGATCTGTCAGAAAAGAAAAATGAGAACAGGGTAGGCCATAGTACAGATCTCAGATGAAAAGTAGGTTTAGGAAAAAAGACTCTGTCCAAACTTTACCTGGAAAGGCTAATGCCCTAAGATAATTGGAGAAACGTTTATGACACCTTGGCCAATGTTTAGATTAAGGTGATTTAATAGGAGAGAATAATAGATAGTCAGATGTTTTTAAAGGTATGTGAAGATGTTACCTATTTGTAAGCCTTTTTCCATACTGGAGTAAAAGATAACCGTAACAATGAATACAATTACTAATATATATGGCCAAGCTAAGCTGGAAGCCATGTCACTTTATGGATAGTATGCATTAATCTTGGAAAAAGTTATATATTTATTTACATTGTGTTTTTTTAACATGCTACCTATGGGGATATAACTTTTATGGGTCTATAATGGTCAGCTTTTATTGCAGTACATATTTTAATAAGGTTGAGAATTCTGCCAGATTTTCATTCAAAAGGAACAATTCACGCATTTAGAGAGATAAAATAAGTATGTGAAAGGCTGAGAGATAAAGAAAACATTTTTCGTTATGAATTCAGTTGACTAGAATAAGAGGATTTATTTGGGAGTTTAGTTACAGAATGTATACTGTGTTCCTGCTTAGTGGTCTGAAGTTTGAATGGAGCCAAGCGGGCATTAAAATGAATAGATGAGGAATGAAAATGGGCCACAAAAGAAACTGCAACTATTTGAAGACAAAGGCAGTTAAAAACAAAACTGCTATAAAGGCTGTCTGCAACTCATGTAATGAAACCAAATGAAATCACCAGACAAAAGAAATAACTCAAGATAAGTCACACTGTGAAAAAGGGTGAAGTGGGGACTGAACTCATTTAATAAAATGATCTGTAACTCAGGTCAGTGATTTTCATATTAACTTAAATGTCAAAATAACTGTATTGGAAATCTGAGGGGTAAAGCAGAAGTGACTCATACTGAGGCAAGAGCATCCAGACATGTCCAGACATGAAATGGAAGAAGTAGCAATTAAAGTAGAAAATGCAGAAAAGTAGCAACAAAGGCATGAAGGTGAGGGTAAAACCAAGTAGTTGAAATGGTAACTAGTTTTCAGAAATCCAGCTTAAAAAATAGGCATTATCAAAACCAAAAAACAAGTTTAGAAAGTAGACTCCTTGATTTTTAAATTTGTTATGAATGCAAGAACTTAAGAACATTGAGCTTTCAAGCACCTGAGGCCAATCTACTGGACTCAAGAGTGCAACATGCAATGTGTGCATTCATTAAGTCACCTTCATTACAAATTATTTTAGGAATTCCTATAATAGTTTTTGCACCACAAAGAAAAGTCAGTTGGAAGATTACTTAGTAGGCATTAAAATTAAAATTAAAATTGTGCTGGTAACAAATAATCTAAAATAGGAAATCTCCAAGTCTTGATGGCATTCTAGTAAAGCTCTCTAAATGTTTTACAAATAAATTAGTTCCTTACTTGTTGCAACCGTAGTAGTGTTTAACAACTGCTGTCTAGTATTCGCCTCAGTTTGTGTATCAAACTATTTCATTATTAAAAATGGTATACAATAAATAATTTTAAACAAGTATCTATACTGAATATTGATAATAAAACAATTATTAAAATAAATACTAAATAGTTATTGATACAGAATCAAATAATCCACAAAACTCAGTTAGTGTTCTGTCCAACCACACATATGTGAGAAGCAGATGATTGCTGTTATTCAGATTACATGACGTTTACACAGATAAAGTTCTGGAGAAACCATCTTTACTGCACAAAAGTGCTGACAATGAACAACATATATAAATTCTTACAGTACCACAACATCCTTCAGGTACATCTAAATATAAATATAATAATAACAATACTAAACATAAAGTACCAGTATAGCAGAATAGAAGCAGCAGCTATTCACTTATGTAAAATTCCCTCATAACTCGGGATTTAATAAAAACTCTGAAACACCAAGCAAATAGAAAACCTTCCTTTACAGGTCATGTGCAGAATTATGTCAGCTATATGGAGAAACTCTGCAAAGATTTTATTGCATACA
>NC_056726.1:203724944-203737444 GCF_019279795.1 Protopterus annectens | reverse complement strand
AGCAGTGAAAGAACTTTGGGTGATGCCCTGTTGGCACACATGGGACTGCACATATAAGGGATGAGTTATTAGTATATTGAACTATGCTGCTGAGGTGGGTGGCAGCATGTAGTTTGTTTATAAAAATATTGAATAAAAGGGGGTCTAATATTAATCCATATGAGATGCTAGCAGTGAATGGTAAGGAGGTGGAGATATTTTTTTTCCAATTACTGCTTGCTACCTGTCAGTCTGATAACTATGGAGCCATGAGAGAGAGGGTTGGGTGAAGCCAAGGGAAGAAAGTTTACTAAGAAGATGTTGATAGGAAACAGTGTCAAATGTTTTTGATAAATTGAGGAATAGTGTCGGTACCAGTATATCATAATTTGTGTGTTGGTTTAGAATACTGGTGAAGTTGAGGAGAGCAGTGAGGTGTAAAACTATGTGTCTTTTGGAGAGAAGGTTGTTAGAGTTAATGTACTCAATAAGTTGTGAGTGGATGCATTTTTCAAGTATTTTAGACAGAGGGAATAAGATGGTAACAGGTCTATTGTTGGAAAAGTCTATTGATGTGCCATCTTTGTGGATTAGTATTATATAGGAGTTTTCCACATGGTTGGAACACATCTGTCAGATACAGATCGGTTTATCAGTGTGGATATAAGTAAAGCCACAGCATCAGATGCTATTTTTTGCAATACCTATGTGCAAATATAAGGCGATGAATTAAAAATGGATGTACTGAATATAATACTTTTTATTCGGGTAAATCACTCAGAGGCTAAGGGGTTATAAATTAATGTTAATAATAATGAGACAGGGATTCATTAATATCTACACTAATTGTATACTAAGTGTACATCGTTCTGATTGAACAGACAATACAAGCATAACTAACAACTTCTACCTCCTAATTTTAGTTTTCCTACAGATTTTGTTGCAGCCTTAAATATCAAGGAGGATTTATAAAGGTTACCACAAAGTGTAGACTACATGTATACTTAGTGTATTCTTTCTGAGTAACTAGAAAGCATGAAAAATGTGGTAGAGGTCTGATAACTGTCACATTTCTAACCCACTAATCCTATTCAGTGTTCCTATTGCTAATGTAATACCTAAATCTCAGATTCAGTTACTCTAGTCAATTCTTGGCAATTGCCAGAAAAGTTATTACTTTGAAATGGAAAAGTAAACAAGATTTGGTGTTTAAAGATTTTACTAATTTAGCAAAAGTTGTTTGTAAAAAAGAACTGCAAACCATTTGTTATAGAACTCATAACATTACTCATAAAAAAATAGCTTGGCAAAAATTGGAAAACCTTTTGAACAAATACTGATAACTTCTCATGGATAAAATGATTGTTTATCATGGATGAATGTAAATATTGTAAATAGATTTGTTAATGTTTTATTGTATTTGTTATACGTACATTTGCGTATATTTATAATGAAAACAAAATAAAAATGTTTTTGAATAAAAAAAGAAAGGTGATAGAGATGTTCTTGAATACAGATCATGTGCAGTTAGTGTACACTTACAGTGTTTATTCTCTTGGAAGTTTTATATAACATTCTAAACTGCATGATATAGATTAAAAAAAACTGTTGGCAGCTAATTCTACTTCATATAGTTATATAAAATTGTGTGTGTGTGTGTGTGTGCGTGTGTGTGTGTTTGTGTGTGTGCGTGTGTGTTGTCTGTCTTGTATGTGTAATTTGGCAAAAATATAAGAATCTAGAATTTTATCTGTCATTTACAAAGACCAATCTGTCCACTTTATAGAAATAATATGGGTTTCGTTACCTTTTATAATACTACCTTCCCTACTTCCTCCTGTGCTGTATCTTTTGTTACCACTGTTATTGTGACAGAAATCATAATCTAAATGTAAGCAGCTGTATGGAAAAGGAAGAAATGGAAGACAAAACAGTGTCACTCAGAAACGTGGGTGTCCTTTAACATATGAAAATAAAATGCTGCTGCTTATCCTTGCTTTTTTATTGAGCATGCAAACAGAGACTGTTAATATAGTAACTTGGTGTATTTATTCAGGCTTAATTCTGTTTTTTATATCTATATAGCTGATTGTAACAGATTAAGAATTGAATAGTTGTAGAAACAAAATATTTTAAAACAATCCCCTCACTGCTCAGAAAGAAAACATAAAAAGGGCATTTCAATATTTCAAGATCTTGCCTTTTCAGTTTCTAGGTATATGGCTCACTTCTATCATACACTTGCTATCTGTATGGAGTATACATTTTCTCCGTTTGTCTGTGCAGACGTTTGAGCTCTCTGGTTTTCACCCACCTTTGAAAAACATGATGGTTAAGTGGTTCTTCTAAACTGTCCCTATAAATGTATTTACTTCTTGTTCTTGTGACTTAGGTCACGGCTAAAAAGAGTCTGTGGGCAGTTCACCAAAGCCAGTTAACAAAGAAATAAAATTAGAAATTAAATGTTATGGGAGTTGGATAAGCTGAACTGTCCAGTAAGGTTCAGAAAATGTCATTATACTGTTTCTTACAGATTACTTATTGGTGATCTCTGGCTGATCAGTAAGACAATATCTGATACAATTATGTGTGAAAGTCTATATATGGAACATATTGGTGGAGTTGTTAATACCAGGTTAGATATTAAAAATAAATACCAATAATAAAAAGGTGACAGATACATTACACACCTTCCAATATTCAGTAATAGGCTTCTACTTACTGTCAGAAACCAGTCATTAGTTTATTTCAAAAATAAAGTTGATACCTATCTATCTATCTATCTATCTATCTATCTATCTATCTATCTATCTATCTATCTATCTATCTATCTATCTTTCTATCTATCTATCAATCCATCTATATCTCTATCTATAGAATCTGAAAAATATCAATGGTGGGTTAAGGCAGTCAAGGTTCTTGAAGGATAGTAGGTCATAAGCTTCACAGGTAAGACTATGAATCTATTGGACCGCATTTAAATATTCTGATCAAATTCAATCAACTGAAAATCTGTGTTGGTTTCTAACTTGTCTTAGCTTCTGTTTCTTATCATTTTTGTGGGCCTCCTGCTCAATTCCTAAGGAATTTTGTAATCAAGACAAATACTTCCTTCACTTTATTTTGATAAACATTATATGGGTATTAACAACAGACAGCAGAAGCAGGATAAATGCTAGCAAACTTGCATTATACATAGAAATTATAAGATAAATGGAAAGGAACACAAGATGCATCTCTTTAACAAGATGTCAATCTACCATGAAAGCACTAATAAGGTAAAAAAAGCTCAGTTGTTTTTGTTCAATCACAGAAGCTTACACATAGCAAATTTTAGTATTAAGAAATTACAAATAATTCAGTGAGTTCTTTTTACAGTGGTATTTCTTACATGTTACAATGTATTACAGGAAATATGGTTCAAGGCTCTAATCAGCAGAAGAAACAGCTGCATTCCCAGTGGTTTCATGCAAAGGAACAATAAAATATGTACTGCACCCAATAATAGCTGTAGAATGATAATGCAGCAATAAAGTGGCACATGTAAACTTCAGACTAGGTGCAAATGGGTAAACACAGGCTTGAGCTAAGTGAAATAAATTTCACTTTTGGCATATGAGTGTAATGCTAACAATAAAATAAAACTGATCAATTCTAGGCATTATAAATATGGACAATAAAGCCATAGAATGGGCAAACCCATGTACATTAATACAGAATATAGAATGCAAATATAGTCTGGTAATGAAAGCAGTTTAAATAATAGCTACTCATTTAAGGAAAGAATACAAGCTAGTATTTCAGAGTTATCTACATCTAAACAGTCAGCTAGTCTTTCAGACATCTACAGCTAAACAGTCTGCTTTATAATCAGTACTAAAGAAATGCTTATAAAAAAGTCTTATAGTTTATTATGTATTTAAAAAATCACTGATTTATAGGTCAAATTTATGGCCTATATGTTTGTATCACAATGCCTTTGTTAAATGATACATTCAAATGACAAGAAAGTTTAAACTAAGCAAGATATAACTTTTATAGATGTACTTCAGATTACACTGGCATAATATGGAAGGGGAATAGTTATGGACAAAGCATCTTCCAACTTTCCTACTTATATTCACTCCCAATATAGCTCAATGCAGTTAGGATCATAGGATCATAGGAGGTGACTAGGTTATTGGCCCATAGGCCCTTATAGGCCTAGCCAAGAGTTTAGCCCATGTTTAGATAAATCACTATCCGATGCCCCTGTCCAGCAGGGACATGGGTGGAATTCCAATCGTACATTTTCTGTTTCCCATCCAGTTATCCAGATTCTGCTTAAAAAGGGGTAAAGAGGTACTCTGCTGGATGTAAAGAGGGAGTCTATTTCATAGATGGGAGAGTCTCTGGGACAAAAATCTGTCCCACCAACAAGTCTTCTTGATGTCACAGACCAGGTTGAGGCCATGAGTGCAGGTTACTTGAGTGGAGCTTGACTTGCGGATATGCAGCAGTCTTATCAAGGTGAGATACATGAATGCTTTGTATGCCAGACAGAGGTCTTCTCTGAGAAATCTCTATGAAACTGAGTAGAGGGATAGGGCTTTTAGCCTATCTATTTATGGTAGATGTTTGAGGCCGCGGATTCTCATAGGTTCATAGGTGTGTACTAGGCTAATGGCCCTAGAATCTTTACAAGCCTAGCTCATAGGATTATCCTGGCATCGTGCTACCCAACCTTAGTTCCTAGTACCTCTGTCAAGTAGAGCCACTGGAGTGATCCCTGGGGTGACTTTTCTATTTCCCATCCACTCATCAAGATTTCTCTTGAAGAGGGCCAGTGAGGTGCTCTGCTTGACATGTATGAGAAGTCTATTCCATAGCATGGGCAGTCTCTGGGTTATGAACCTGTCCCTCCAGCATGTTCTGTTGAGTCTGGTAATGAGGTTGAGGTCTCTGGAGCATGTGGTCGGAGGGATTGAGATTTCTTTAGATGTAATATTTCTAACAGAGCTGAGTCAGACATGGCTTTGTAAGTCAAGCAGAGATCGCCTCTAAGTAGGAGATATGAGACAGAGAATAATTTGAGATTTTTTAGTCTGTCCATACAGGACAAGTGTTTAAGGCCTAGGATCCTCTTTGTGAAGTACTTTTGCAGCCTCTCCAGTTTTTGCAGGTGTCTAGTGAGGTACATGCCAAATGGGGTATTGTACTCGATGACTGGCCTAATGAGGGAAGGGTAGCGGGAGACAATAACCTCTTTCTTCCTGGATGCAAAACCCTTAGCAATGAGATGTGCCACATAGAGGACTTTCTGACCACAGTGGCAACATGGTGGTCAAAAGAGAGGTTGCTATCAACCTGTGTTCCCAGATCTTTTATAATGCCTTCTGTGTTCAGTGGACTACCATCAGGTGAGTAACCTCTGTGGTCTCTCCAGCTGCTGCATGTGCTTTGTGGGGTACATGCTGCACGGGGCATTGTACTCAATAATGGGCCTTATAAGAGAAGAATACAGGGATGTTATGACCGCCTTGTCCCTGGATGAGAAACCCTTACTTATGAGGTAGGCCATGTAGAAGGCTTTCTGTACAATGGAAGCAACATGGGGGTCAAAAATCAGGCTGCTATCAACTTGGGTGCCCAAATCCCTCACGACTGACTGAGTGCTTAGGATGTTGTTATTAATGTGATAATGTGTGGGGATGTCACTCTCCCCAAAGGGGATCACGATGCATTTTTTTGGCATTCAGCTTGAGGCCATGTTTCTGGCACTAGTCATTTGTCTGAGTGAGGCCCTCTTGGAAGATGTCCACATCACTAGGGGAATTGATGACAGCACCCAGCTTGCGGCCATCTGCAAACTTGGTCAGCCATAGCCCACTGGTTTTGGCCTGCACCTCAGAAAAGTATATCCCAAATAACAGAGGCCCCAAGACCAAACCCAGGGGTACACTTCTTGTTACAGGTCTACTGCTTGAGGTGGCTTCCCCTATTTTGACTATGTGGGTTCTATCAGTGAGTCAGTTTGCAACTCATCTGGTAAGATATGGATTGATGCCTAGTTGAGAGAGTTTATCTATTATTCTTGAGTGGGGAATAGTGTCAAAGGCTTTGGCCAGGTCAAGGTAGGCGGTGTGCACCGTCTTCCCCTCATCCATGGCTTTGGTGACTGTCTCAAAAACATCAACCAAATTTAGCAGACATGACCTCCCCTTGATGAAGCCAAACTGTGTGGGATCAAGTGTTTGGAGGTTGCCAATGTCCTTGTTAATGACGTCCATGATAATCCATTCCATGGCCTTGCAGATCAGGGTAGATTGGTGGACACTCTACCTTTGTGTAAAAGGATGACAGTGGCTGTCCTCCACTCAGCTGGGATGAAGCCAGTACTCAGGCTTTGGTTGATTAGGGTGCCTAGTAATGCTGCCAGTTCCTGCCTTTGTTCATGTAGGATGCAGCCTGAAATGTTATCAGGTCCCTTGGAGGCTATATTTTTGCCTTTGAGAGAGCAGTGATGACCTGTTCCTAAGATATAAGGGGAAGGGGGCAGATACTGCGAATGTCCTGATTTACTGATGGGGGGGCAGAGTAGTACAGTTTTTGATGAATCTGTCAGCCAGCATGTTTGCTACATCTATGGCATTTGTATTTGTGGTGTCCTTCACCACCAGTTCTGAACAGATCTGGGTGCTTCCTTTGAGGATGCGGACATATGTGAAGAAGGCCTTATGATTGTCTCTAGTAGATGTGGCCAAGTTGGACTCGAAGCTTGCTTTGGAGGTTTTCAATAGTGCTATTTGGAGGATTTCACTAGTGCTAAGGCAAGAAATTAATCTTAAAAAACAGAAAAAATGAGGGTGCACTCATTAATATGTAACACTGATATTTCTGTTATGCAGTTGAGTTGAAGACATTTTACATGAGGAGTTTTCCAATAACATTGGAGGAAATAAATTAATGCATGATTATCATGACATTTGTATAATCTTTAGCCTGGCTATTAGGAGAAAGTAGTTTGGATAAAGAATTGAGCAAACGGGAAAACAAACTTTACTTTTATTTATTTATTTATTTATTTATTTATTTATTTATTTATTTGCTGTCACAAGAAAAAAAAAGATGGCTTTTTCCAACAGGTGAATTTCCTGGCTGAAGATAAAATGAAATACTTAGTAATGGTATGTGAAGGGATGTATCCAAGGAATGTTTGGTCATTTGTTACTGGCTGTACGCATTACATGCACTTTGCAACAGACATTTCTGAACAGGACAGCTGAAAGGGTAAAAAAAAAAAAATCCAAACTGAAGCACACCTCTCAGCATCTAAATATACCTCACAAACTTTGTGCATAAGAATGTTGGACAAAGCCAAAAATAACAGGAGGACATTGACTTTAAATCTGGGATAGATTTTAAATATTGTTCTTATAAACCGTGAAAGATGCTACAATACCAGGTTTTGCATTAAAGTGCATTTTCCGACGGATATGAAGTCTGACACTACAATATCGGTCATGATTTAGTGGCTTCAATCCTCAGTGGTTTAAAGAAATCCACACATTTTATGGAACATACCAAAACTAAAAGTAAAAAAAAAGATTTGGACATTCAAAGAAATTGTAGACAGTTGAGAGGTATATTCTGAAATACAGCAGCCAGAGTTTTAATCTAACTATTTCGCTGATGAATATGAAAGAAAATTAGCTGATATCAATGTAGGTATACACACACACACATATATATACATATATATATATATATATATATATATATATATATATATATATATATATATATATATATATATATATATATATATATATATATATATATATATATATATATATATATATATATATATATATATATACATATATGTATGCATATATAGGGAGAGAGAAAGAGAGATGTGTGTAGAAGTGGTGCATGTGTCTGCATGTATGAATATGGATAGATGTGTATCCCTTCACACATGCAAAATGTCAAAATGTTGATACTTTACAGTGCAGAACTCTAAAAACTTACTAATAACATACATGTATTAAATACATACACTGCCCCAGTCCACAAACAGTCAAAAAACAGTTTCACTCCCCTAGTAATGAAACTTGGAATTGAACAATAACATGGGCCCTGCAGGGAGGGCTCTCTACACCTGCAGGGGAGTTCAATATTTGATTTCTACATTTTAGCACTTTGACATTTCAACATTGTGCATTCTGTATTATGATTTTCATTATGTTGTTTTCTGACATGGACCCACATATGTGTCTGTGTGTGTGTGTGTGTGTGTGTGTGTGTGTGTGTGTGTGTGTGTGTGTGTGTGTGTGTGTGTATATATATATATATATATATATATATATATATATATATATATATATATATATATATATATATATATATATATATATATGGGTCTATATATATATATATATATATATATATATATACATATATGTATTTATGGGTCCACTTTGTAATTTTGAAATACTGAAATCATGAATTTCAGTATTTTGAAACCACAAAGCCAAAAACACAACTCACAAATTTGAAAACACACAACCGCGAAATTCAAAATCCTGCACTTATGTTACACATGTAGTCAGGGGCGGCCCGTGCTATCGGGCTGCCGGACTGTAGCCCCCTCAACCAAAAAAAAAAAAGAAAAAAAAAGAAAAAATAAATTTTTAAAATTCGCGGACTCCGCGCATGCGCAGTAGTCCAGACTACTGGGAGTCTACTGCGCATGCTCGCGGCAGTCTGGCAATCCAGGTAGGGAAACATAGGAGACGTCTGTGCACTTTTAAAGTGCACAGACTCGCTGGGAAAACACGTCGGGACCAGACTGCAACAGCAGCAGTCAGCGTCGGGACTGTGGATTAGGGTTTGGATCGCGGGAATCTCGCGGGACTATGGAGTATTGCGCGGGCATTTGGATTAACGTTATGGGGAATGGGCAGCAAGGACAGGTAAGTGTGTTAATTAATTTAGTCTAGAATGGTAGGGAAGTGTGTGAATGAATGTCTATTTGAATGGACTGGTGTGTTTATTGTTTAGTAGGGAATGGGACGTGTGTGTGTGTGTGAGAATGAATGTCTATTTGAATGGACTGGTGTGTTTATTGTTTAGTAGGGATTGGGACGTGTGTGTGTGTGAATGAATGTCTATTTGAATGGACTGGTGTGTTTATTGTTTAGTAGGGATTGGGACGTGTGTGTGTGTGTGTGTGAGTTTGGACTTTTTTAGTGTGATGGGTATAGTCCAGGTCCTTTAATGAATCTTCCTTTTAAGACATACATTTCTTTGTGCAAAGATGACATTCTACTGAGAGAACTGGTTCTACAGTCTTTGGATATGAAGAGATGCCTCCGCCTGCAAGTCTTATCCCAGTGGACTCCCGGTGTTCCCTTGCTGGGGGTTCTCCCTTTTAGGATAGCTTCTGCGCTGAGAAGGGCCCCTATTCCTCTTGCAGGCTGTACAGAGTATGTTGCACATGAGAAAATTGCGTGGAGAAGACATCATCCTTCTGTGAGAGGATTTGCTTTTGCCTAAATCCCTGTCACCACAAGCTAACATCACTTTATGTGGGCTGGGCAGGCAATGGGAAGTCACACCAAGAGTGTGTTCCGAGGGGTCATGCCTTTCTGTTGTCCCTCCACCACCTCAGGCCACGGTTCCTTTAAGTCAAGGCCTCTGCCATGGTCATTGGATGATGCCCAATCCTGTTTCTCCCCTCCCTTCCCTGGGTAGGTTTGCCTATCCTCCCTGTTGCTCTGTCAGACATCCAAGTAGGAAAATGAACTTAGATCACCTTGGCTGTAGTTGGAAAGTTTATCCCTGCATGCCAACAGAGTGACAGATATTTTATACATTAGATTTTCTAGTGCAGTTGACATCACCTTTTAGACTTCTATTTGCTGTTGCATAATTTTTCTTTATTACAGTGATATTTAGGGATTGATTTTTTCACTCAGTGAAGATTTTTTTTAGTGGTATAACATTTTGTTTTGTTATTTTGATTCTGTTAACCTTATAATTCTGTGTACTGATTAAGGCATTTCTAAGAAATGTGACAGCTTACAGATGAGTGCAACATGTGAGAGCAGACAGAAGCATTAAGCAGCAGTTCAGAACAGTTCCCGGGCGGGTGATAGAGTGTGGCTCAGGGCAGCTTTAAGGAAAAACACAATTATTTGCCAGCAGTACTACTGAAATTAATTTAGACGGTGTAGGCAGACAATGGTAGCAATTACTAAGAGAAGGCATAATCCATGCATGCAGTGAAGAACAAGAGGTGTATGGTAAAAAAGTATGGGAAAGTACTGTAATACTGTATGTTGCAAGTTCAGTTGCTGTAGCTATGATGAAACCTTTTGGAAAGTGAGACTCTTTGAATGTGTTATTTTTAGACTGTTAACTGCACTAGTAAAATGCTTGCTTTACTTATATCTAAGCTATATCTTTGTGTTGAAATAAAATTATTGCTATACTTATATCTAAGCTATATCTTTGTGTTGAAATAAAATTATTGCTATACTTATATCTAAGCTATATCTTTGTGTTAAAATTGCCATAAGGTGGTGCGTTAACCTTTGTTAGATGCTAATGAGCTGCACAGGTGTTAGTAATACATTAAAGCAACCATTACAGATAACTTGTTGCATATTTGCTGATTGGATTGTATTATGTAGAGAAGTTGCCTTGTAACACTTTCATAGGGATTGTATTTTTATATATATCCTTTTTAGTAAGATTTTTTAAGTAGCTTCTTGAATTTATAGTTGAATATGAATTTTTTTGTATATCTTGGCTTAAAATAATAGTATATATTTTTTTGCTAAACATTTAAGAATATACAAATGGCAGGTTTTTGAATGGAATGGTTCTTTAAAAGTTAATAGAAATCAGCTGATCTTAATGGATTCCTAATTATGGTTTATATATATATTCAGTGTTTTTTCTTGTAACGTTGTCTGAAGAAGTGCACTCAATTCATGTGCATGAAAGCGCTAACAACTTTTTAATAAATTACTTGGATTCTACTGCAGTCGTCAGCTTTTGTTTTTCATTGTATTTTTTGTGTTATATCTGATGGCATTTTGAATTCTGACATTATTTCTGGTCTGACCTTTGCTTGTGGTTGAAAAGCTGCATTTTTGGAAAGAAATCCCAAGCCCAGTCAACAAATTTTATTTTTATTTTTATTTTACATTTGTTAACCGGGCTAGTCCAACTGGATACATGTCCATTTTCAGTGGAGGCCCGAGGAGAAAAGCTCCACTAACTACTACTTAACAAGTTAAAGAAAACATATACAGAATTATGCGATAAAAGGAAACATTTGCTTAAAATATCTTTCAGAATGTATATACACAAGAGCACAATATGAGACTTCGCAGGAGAGATAGGTTAGATAATTTACTAGGTTACAGTATTACTGCTTTATACTGAGAAATAGAATTAGATTATGATAGATCGAGATGAAACCTGAAAGAGGAGAAGGAATATTACAGAGAGGTAACTCAATACAAAGTAATGGAAGTAATACATGCACATAGAAAGAAAGTAAATAGAGAGTGAGAGGGATAGGTAGAGGAAATTAGTGTGAGTTAGAGTTTAGTCGGGGTTAAAGCATGGACATATCCACTGATTTTTAAGATAAATTCTTAGTTTTTGTTTGAACAAAGCAGGGGTAGGCATTGAAGTAAGTTCAATAGGAAGTTGATTCCAGTGTTTCCCAATGGCGTTAGAGAAAAGGGAGTCACCAGCAAGATTGTTGGATTTAGTTAATGTTACTAGGAGTTTGCTTGAGGAGCGAAGTGAATTCAGGTTAGAGTAAGGGGTCAGAAGTTTGGAAAGTGCAGGTGTGTTGTTAGGTTGATAGAAGGCTTTATGGACAAAAACATGCACTCTTAAGATTAGGAGAAGAGCTTTTTTGAAGAATAGCTTAGTAGACTTTTATGATGGAAATGTTCTGAATTGGGTAGTTATGTCATTGGTGCATGCATTTTGTTTCATTGTTTACTAATGTTCAAAACAATAAATTTAAAATGCCCTCTAACAACTGTACTGTATTGTACAAGGAATACAATTTAATGCAATCGGAAAGGTGTATCAAAGAGCATGTGTATGTTTCGTGTTCAATGGGCCTATGATTTGAAAACAGCCCAAAGTTAATCTTTATCTTCCACTGGCAAAATGTATTTTCTTTGAATGTGGGTTTCAGTGCTGTTTCAATGCATGTGAGTTTCAAGGGCAGAGAAGTTTTAATGCTAAGTCTGTTTTCATTGTGAGACTGCATTGCTTTGTTTAACAAATATCTATTGGGGTTTGTGCTGTAAAAATGCAAAATAAAACTTTCAAATGAAATCCAAATCATCACAGAAGTAAAGCAGTATGCACATTACAGTGTTTATGGTAAATGGGGCAAAATAACCAAGAAATGGGACACTGGAATGGTTGCAGGGGGGAGGCTCCAATCGACTATGATTTTGAGAGGGGAAGGGCAGCAAACTCAGACAGCCCTGGTTGAA